>NW_028227602.1:0-111858 GCF_978045245.1 Mus caroli
CATATTCCAAGTCCTAGAGTGTGATTTTCTCTTTTTTCGACTTTTCAGAGTATCTCACCATATTCCAGGTCCTACAGTGTGATTTTCTCATTTTAAGACTTTTTCAGGGTTTCTCAACATTTTCCAACTCCTTCAGTGTATTTTTCTCATTTTCGACTTTTTTAGTGTTTCTCATCTTATTCCAAGTCCTACAGTGTGATTTTCTCATTTTAAGACTTTTTCAGGTTTCTGAACATATTCCAGGTCCTACAGTGTGATTTTCTCATTTTTTGACTTTTTCAGGGTTTCTGAACATATTCCAGGTCCTACAGTGTGATTTTCTCATTTTTTGACTTTTTCAGGGTTTCTCAACCATATTGGAGGTTCTACAAGTGTGATTTTTTTATTTTTCAACTTTTTCAGGGTTTAATCACCATATTCCAGCTTCTACAGTGTATTTTTCTCATTTTTTGACTTTTTTCACGGTTTCTTATCATATTCTAAATCCTACAGTGTGATTTTCTAATTTTTGGAATTTTTCAGGGTTTCTCACCATATTGCAGGTACTACAAGTTTGATTTTCTTATTTTTCGACTGTTTCAGTGTTTCTCACCATATTGCAGGTCCAACTGTGTGATTTTCTCATTTTGAGACTTTTTCAATGTTTCTCACCATATTCCAGCTACTACAGTGTGATTTTCTCATTTTTGACTTTTTCAGGGTTTCTCATCATATTCCAAGTCCTAGAGTGTGATTTTTCCAATTTTTCGCCTTTTTCAGAGTTTCTCACCATATTCCAGGTTCCACAGTGTGATTTTCTCATTTTTTGACTTTTTCAGGATTGCTCACCATATTCCATCTTCTACATTGTGATTTTCTCATTTTTCAACTTTTCAGGGTTTCTCATCTTATTCCAAGTCCTACAGTGAAATTTTCTCATTTTTTGACTTTTTCAGGGTATCTCATCTTATTCCAAGTCCTACAGTGTGATTTTCTCATTTTTCGACTTTTTCAGGGTTTCTCACCATATTGCAGGTCCTACACGTGTGAATTTCTTATTTTTCGACATTTTCAGAGTTTCTCACCATATTCCAGGTCCTACAGTGTGATTTTCTCATTTTTTGACTTTTTCAGGGTTTCTCACCATATTGTAGGTTCTACAAGTGTGATTTTTTTATTTTTCAACTTTTTCAGGGTTTACTCACCATATTCCAGCTTCTACAGTGTATTTTTCTCATTTTTTGACTTTTTTCACGGTTTCTTATCATATTCTAAATCCTACAGTGTGATTTTCTAATTTTTGGACTTTTTCAGGGTTTCTCACCATATTCCAGGTACTACAGTGTGATTTTCTCATTTTAAGACTTTTTCAGCGTCTCTCACCATATTGCATGTCCTACAAGTGTGTATATCTTATTTTTCTACTTTTTAACGGTTTCTCTCCATATTCCATCTCCCTACCCGTGTACTTTTGTCATTTTTTGTCTTTTTCACGGTTTCTCATTTTATTCCAAGTCCTACAGTGTGATTTTCTCATTTTTTTGACTTTTTCAGGGTTTCTCACCATATTGCAGGTCCTACAAGTGTGAATTTCTTATTTTTCGACATTTTCAGATTTTCTCACCATATTCCAGGTCCTACAGTGTGATTTTCTCATTTTTCGACTTTTTCAGGGTTTCTCACAATATTCCTGGTACTACTGCATGATTTTCTCATGTTTTCGACTTTTTCAGAATTTCTCACCATATTCCAGGTCCTACTGTGTGATTTTCTCATTTTAATACTTTTTTAGTGTTTCTCACCATATTCCAGGTTACTACAGTGTAATTTTCTCATTTTTTTACTTTTTCAGGGTTTCTCATCACATTCCAAGTCCTAGAGTGTGATTTTTGCTTTTTTCGAATTTTTCAGGGTTTCTCAACATATTCCAGGTCCTACAGTTTGTTATTCTCATTTTTCGTCTTTTTCAGGGTTTCTCACTAGCTTCCAGGTCCTACTGCGTGATTTTCTCATTTTCCGACTTCTTTCAGGGTTTCTCACCATATTCTGGGTCCTACTGCATGAATTTCTCATGTTTTGACTTTTTCAGGGTTTCTCACCATATTCCAAGTCCTAGAGTGTGATATTCTCATTTTTTGACTTTTTCAGTGTTTCTCACCATATTCCAGGTCCCTATAGTGTGATTTTCTCTTTTTTTAAAATTTTCGGGGTTTCTTACCTTATTCCAGGTTCTACATTGTCATTTTGTCATTTTTTGAATATTTCAGGTTTTCTCAACATATTCCAGGTCCTACACTGGCATTTTCTAATTTGCGACTTTTTCAGAGTTTCTCACCATATTCCATGTACTACAGTGTGATTTTTCTCATTTTTTGACTTTTTCAGCTTTTCTCACCATATTCCCAAGTCCTACAGGGTGATTTTCTCATTTTTTGACTTTTTCAGAGTTTCTCACCATATTCCATGTACTACAGTGTGATTTTTCTCATTTTTTGACTTTTTCAGGGTTTCTCACCATATTCCAAGTCCTACAGTGTGATTTTCTCATTTTTGGACTTTTTCAGGTTTTCTCATCATATTCCAAGTCCTAGAGTGTGATATTCTCCTTTTTTGACTTTTTCATGTTTTCTCACCATATTCCAGGTCCTACAGTGTGATTTTTCTCTTTTTTTGACTTTTCAGGGTTTCTCACCACATTCCAGCTCCTACAGTGTGATTTTCTCATTTTTAGATTTTTTTTTCAGGTTTTCTCATCATATTCCAAGTCCTACAGGTGTGATTTTCTCATTTTTTGACTTTTTCAGAATTTCTCACACTATTGCAGGTCCTACAGTATGATTTTCTCATTTTTCGACTTTTTCAGGTTTTCTCACCATATTGCAGGTACTACAAGTTTGTAATTTTTCGACTCTTTCAGGGTTTCTCACCATATTCCAAGTCCTACTGTGTGATTTTCTCATTTTTAGACTTTTTCAGTGTTTTCTCACAATATTCCAGGTACTACAGTGTGATTTTCTCATTTTTTGTCTTTTTCAGGTTTTCTCATCATATTCCAAATCCTACAGTGTGATTTTCTCTTTTCCGACTTTTAAGGGTTTCTAACCATATTCCATGTCATAGTCCTGTAATTGTCTCATTTTTCGACTTTTTTCAGGGTTTCTCACCATATTGGAGGTCCTACTTGTGTGATTTTCTTATTCTTCGACTTTTTCAGGTTTTCTCACCACATTCCAACTCCTACAGTATATTTTTCTCATTTTTGACTTTTTTCATGGTTTCTCATCATATTCCAAATCCTACAGTGTGATTTTTTCATTTTTCGACTTTTTCAGGGTTTCTCACCATATTGCAGGTACTTCAAGTTTGATTTTTCTTATATTTCGACTCTTTCATGGTTTCTTTCCATATTTCAGGTCCTACTGTGTGATTTTCTCATTTTTTGAATTTTTCAGTGTTTCTCACCATATTCCAGGTCCTACAGTGTGTTTTTCTCATTTTTCGACTTTTTCAGGGTTTCTCACCATATTGGAGGTCCTACAATTGTGATTTTCTAATTTTTTAACCTTTTCAGGGTTTCTCTCCATATTCCAGCTCCTACAGTGTATTTTTCTCATTTTTTTTACTTTTTCACGGTTTCTCATCATATTCGAAGTCCTACAGTGTGATTTTCTCATTTTTCGACTTTTTCAGGTTTCTCACCATATATCAGGTACTAAAAGTTTTATCTTATTTTTAGACTTTTTCAGTGTTTCTCACCATATTCCAGGTACTACAGTGTGATTTTTCTCATTTTTTGACTTTTTCAGGGTTTCTCACCATATTCCAGGTCCTACAGTGTGATTTTTCTCTTTTTTTGACTTTTCAGCGTTTTTCACCATATTCCAGCTCCTACAGTGTGATTTTCTCATTTTTAGATTTTTTCAGGTTTTCTCATCATATTCCAAGTCCTACAGTGTGATTTTCTCATTTTTTGACTTTTTCAGAATTTCTCACCTATTGCAGGTCCCTACAGTATGATTTTCTCATTTTTCAACTTTTTCAGGTTTTCTCACCATATTGCAGGTACTACAAGTTTGATTTTCTTATTTTCGACTGTTTCAGGATTTCTCACCATATTCCAAGTCCTACTGTGTGATTTTCTCATTTTTAGACTTTTCAGTGTTTTCTCACAATATTCCAGGTACTACAGTGTGATTTTCTCATTTTTTGACTTTTTCAGGTTTTCTCATCATATTCCAAATCCTACAGTGTGATTTTCTCTTTTTCCGACTTTTAAAGGGTTTCTTACCATATTCCATGTCCTAGTATGTAATTGTCTCATTTTTCGACTTTTTCAGGGTTTCTCACCATATTGGAGGTCCTACTTGTGTGATTTTCTTATTCTTCGACTTTTTCAGGTTTTCTCACCACATTCCAACTCCTACAGTATATTTTTCTCATTTTTGACTTTTTCATGGTTTCTCATCATATTCCAAATCATATTGCAGGTCCTACAAGTATGAATTTCTTATTTTTGGACTTTTTCAGGGTTTCTCACCATATTCCAGCTCCTACAGTGTGTTTTTGTCATTTTTTGTCTTTTTCACGGTTTCTCATCTTATTCCAAGTCCTATATTGTGATTTTCTCATTTTTTGACTTTTTCAGGGTTTCTCACCATATTGCAGGTACTACAAGTTTTATTTTCTTATTTTTCAATCTTTCAGGGTTTCTCACCATATTCCCGGTCCTACTGTTTGATTTTCTCATTTTTTGACTTTTTCAGGGTTCTCATCATATTCCAAGTCCTAAGTGTGATTTTCTCTTTTTTCGACTTTTTCAGAGTTTCTCACCATATTCCAGGTCCTACAGCGTGATTTTCTCATTTTTTGACTTTTTCGGATTGCTCACCATATTCCATCTTCTACATTGTGATTTTCTCATTTTTCAACTTTTTCAGGGTTTCTCATCTTATTCCAAGTCCTACAGTGAAATTTTCTCATTTTTGATTTTTTCAGTGTGTCTCATCTTATTCCAAGTCCTACAGTGTGATTTTCTCATTTTTCGACTTTGTCAGGGTTTATCACCATATTGCAGGTCCTACAAGTGTGAATTTCTTATTTTTGGACTTTTTCAGGGTTCTCACCATATTCCAGCTCCTACAGGGTGTTTTTGTCATTTTTTGTCTTTTTCACGGTTATTCATCTTATTCCAAGTCCTATATTGTGATTTTCTCAATTTTTGACTTTTTCAGGGTTTCTCAACATATTGCAGGTACTACAAGTTTGATTTTCTTATTTTTCGATCTTTCAGGGTTTCTCACCATATTCCAGGTCCTACTTTTTGATTTTCTCATTTTAGACGTTTTCAGGGTTTCTCACCATATTGCAGGTCCTACAAGTATGAATTTCTTATTTCTGGACTTTTTCAGGGTTCTCACCATATTCCAGCTCCTACAGTGTGTTTTTGTCATTTTTTGTCTTTTTCACGGTTTCTCATCTTATTCCAAGTCCTATATTGTGATTTTCTCATTTTTTGACTTTTTCAGGGTTTCTCACCATATTGCAGGTACTACAAGTTTGATTTTCTTATTTTTCAATCTTTCAGGGTTTCTCACCATATTCCAGGTCCTACTGTTTGATTTTCTCATTTTTTGACTTTTTCAGGGTTTCTCATCATATTCCAAGTCCTAAGTGTGATTTTCTCTTTTTTCGACTTTTTCAGAGTTTCTCACCATATTCCAGGTCCTACAGCGTGATTTTCTCATTTTTTGACTTTTTCGGATTGCTCACCATATTCCATCTTCTACATTGTGATTTTCTCATTTTTCAACTTTTTCAGGGTTTCTCATCTTATTCCAAGTCCTACAGTGAAATTTTCTCATTTTTTGATTTTTTCAGTGTGTCTCATCTTATTCCAAGTCCTACAGTGTGATTTTCTCATTTTTCGACTTTGTCAGGGTTTCTCACCATATTGCAGGTCCTACAAGTGTGAATTTCTTATTTTTGGACTTTTTTTAGGGTTTCTCACCATATTCCAGCTCCTACAGTGTGTTTTTGTCATTTTTTGTCTTTTTCACGGTTTCTCATCTTATTCCAAGTCCTATATTGTGATTTTCTCAATTTTTGACTTTTTCAGGGTTTCTCAACATATTGCAGGTACTACAAGTTTGATTTTCTTATTTTTGATCTTTCAGGGTTTCTCACCATATTCCAGGTCCTACGGTTTGATTTTCTCATTTTTAGGACTTTTTCAGGGTTTCTCACCATATTCCAGGTACTATAGTGTGATTTTCTCATTTTTTGACTTTTCAGGGTTTCTCATCATATTCCAAGTCCTAGAGTGTGATTTTCTCTTTTTTCGACTTTTTCAGAGTATCTCACCATATTCCAGGTCCTACAGTGTGATTTTCTCATTTTAAGACTTTTTCAGGGTTTCTCAACATTTTCCAACTCCTTCAGTGTATTTTTCTCATTTTCGACTTTTTTAGTGTTTCTCATCTTATTCCAAGTCCTACAGTGTGATTTTCTCATTTTAAGACTTTTTCAGGGTTTCTGAACATATTCCAGGTCCTACAGTGTGATTTTCTCATTTTTTGACTTTTTCAGGGTTTCTGAACATATTCCAGGTCCTACAGTGTGATTTCTCATTTTTTGACTTTTTCAGGGTTTCTCACCATATTGGAGGTTCTACAAGTGTGATTTTTTTATTTTTCAACTTTTTCAGGGTTTAATCACCATATTCCAGCTTCTACAGTGTATTTTTCTCATTTTTTGACTTTTTTCACGGTTTCTTATCATATTCTAAATCCTACAGTATGATTTTCTAATTTTTGGAATTTTTCAGGGTTTCTCACCATATTGCAGGTACTACAAGTTTGATTTTCTTATTTTTCGACTGTTTCAGTGTTTCTCACCATATTGCAGGTCCAACTGTGTGATTTTCTCATTTTGAGACTTTTTCAATGTTTCTCACCATATTCCAGCTACTACAGTGTGATTTTCTCATTTTTGACTTTTTCAGGGTTTCTCATCATATTCCAAGTCCTAGAGTGTGATTTTTCCAATTTTTCGCCTTTTTCAGAGTTTCTCACCATATTCCAGGTTCCACAGTGTGATTTGTCTCATTTTTTGACTTTTTCAGGATTGCTCACCATATTCCATCTTCTACATTGTGATTTTCTCATTTTTCAACTTTTTCAGGTTTCTCATCTTATTCCAAGTCCTACAGTGAAATTTTCTCATTTTTTGACTTTTTCAGGGTATCTCATCTTATTCCAAGTCCTACAGTGTGATTTTCTCATTTTTCGACTTTTTCAGGGTTTCTCACCATATTGCAGGTCCTACACGTGTGAATTTCTTATTTTTCGACATTTTCAGAGTTTCTCACCATATTCCAGGTCCTACAGTGTGATTTTCTCATTTTTTGACTTTTTCAGGGTTTCTCACCATATTGTAGGTTCTACAAGTGTGATTTTTTTATTTTTCAACTTTTTCAGGGTTTACTCACCATATTCCAGCTTCTACAGTGTATTTTTCTCATTTTTTGACTTTTTTCACGGTTTCTTATCATATTCTAAATCCTACAGTGTGATTTTCTAATTTTTGGACTTTTTCAGGGTTTCTCACCATATTCCAGGTACTATAGTGTGATTTTCTCATTTTTTGACTTTTTCAGGGTTTCTCATCATATTCCAAGTCCTAGAGTGTGATTTTCTCTTTTTTCGACTTTTTCAGAGTATCTCACCATATTCCAGGTCCTACAGTGTGATTTTCTCATTTTAAGACTTTTTCAGGGTTTCTCAACATTTTCCAACTCCTTCAGTGTATTTTTCTCATTTTCGACTTTTTTAGTGTTTCTCATCTTATTCCAAGTCCTACAGTGTGATTTTCTCATTTTAAGACTTTTTCAGGGTTTCTGAACATATTCCAGGTCCTACAGTGTGATTTTCTCATTTTTTGACTTTTTCAGGGTTTCTGAACATATTCCAGGTCCTACAGTGTGATTTTCTCATTTTTTGACTTTTTCAGGGTTTCTCACCATATTGGAGGTTCTACAAGTGTGATTTTTTTATTTTTCAACTTTTTCAGGGTTTAATCACCATATTCCAGCTTCTACAGTGTATTTTTCTCATTTTTTGACTTTTTTCACGGTTTCTTATCATATTCTAAATCCTACAGTGTGATTTTCTAATTTTTGGAATTTTTCAGGGTTTCTCACCATATTGCAGGTACTACAAGTTTGATTTTCTTATTTTTCGACTGTTTCAGTGTTTCTCACCATATTGCAGGTCCAACTGTGTGATTTTCTCATTTTGAGACTTTTTCAATGTTTCTCACCATATTCCAGCTACTACAGTGTGATTTTCTCATTTTTGACTTTTTCAGGGTTTCTCATCATATTCCAAGTCCTAGAGTGTGATTTTTCCAATTTTTCGCCTTTTTCAGAGTTTCTCACCATATTCCAGGTTCCACAGTGTGATTTTCTCATTTTTTGACTTTTTCAGGATTGCTCACCATATTCCATCTTCTACATTGTGATTTTCTCATTTTTCAACTTTTCAGGGTTTCTCATCTTATTCCAAGTCCTACAGTGAAATTTTCTCATTTTTTGACTTTTTCAGGGTATCTCATCTTATTCCAAGTCCTACAGTGTGATTTTCTCATTTTTCGACTTTTCAGGGTTTCTCACCATATTGCAGGTCCTACACGTGTGAATTTCTTATTTTTCGACATTTTCAGAGTTTCTCACCATATTCCAGGTCCTACAGTGTGATTTTCTCATTTTTTGACTTTTTCAGGGTTTCTCACCATATTGTAGGTTCTACAAGTGTGATTTTTTTATTTTTCAACTTTTTCAGGGTTTACTCACCATATTCCAGCTTCTACAGTGTATTTTTCTCATTTTTTGACTTTTTTCACGGTTTCTTATCATATTCTAAATCCTACAGTGTGATTTTCTAATTTTTGGACTTTTTCAGGGTTTCTCACCATATTCCAGGTACTACAGTGTGATTTTCTCATTTTAAGACTTTTTCAGCGTCCTCTCACCATATTGCATGTCCTACAAGTGTGTATATCTTATTTTTCTACTTTTTAACGGTTTCTCTCCATATTCCATCTCCTACCGTGTACTTTTGTCATTTTTTGTCTTTTTCACGGTTTCTCATTTATTCCAAGTCCTACAGTGTGATTTTCTCATTTTTGACTTTTTCAGGGTTTCTCACCATATTGCAGGTCCTACAAGTGTGAATTTCTTATTTTTCGACATTTTCAGATTTTCTCACCATATTCCAGGTCCTACAGTGTGATTTTCTCATTTTTCGACTTTTTCAGGGTTTCTCACAATATTCCTGGTACTACTGCGTGATTTTCTCATGTTTTCGACTTTTTCAGAGTTTCTCACCATATTCCAGGTCCTACTGTGTGATTTTCTCATTTTAATACTTTTTTAGTGTTTCTCACCATATTCCAGGTACTACAGTGTAATTTTCTCATTTTTTTACTTTTTCAGGGTTTCTCATCACATTCCAAGTCCTAGAGTGTGATTTTTGCTTTTTTCGAATTTTTCAGGGTTTCTCAACATATTCCAGGTCCTACAGTTTGTTATTCTCATTTTTCGTCTTTTTCAGGGTTTCTCACTAGCTTCCAGGTCCTACTGCGTGATTTTCTCATTTTCCGACTTCTTTCAGGGTTTCTCACCATATTCTGGGTCCTACTGCATGAATTTCTCATGTTTTGACTTTTTCAGGGTTTCTCACCATATTCCAAGTCCTAGAGTGTGATATTCTCATTTTTTGACTTTTTCAGTGTTTCTCACCATATTCCAGGTCCTATAGTGTGATTTTCTCTTTTTTTAAAATTTTCGGGGTTTCTTACCTTATTCCAGGTTCTACATTGTCATTTTGTCATTTTTTGAATATTTCAGGTTTTCTCAACATATTCCAGGTCCTACACTGGCATTTTCTAATTTGCGACTTTTTCAGAGTTTCTCACCATATTCCATGTACTACAGTGTGATTTTTCTCATTTTTTGACTTTTTCAGCTTTTCTCACCATATTCCAAGTCCTACAGGGTGATTTTCTCATTTTTTGACTTTTTCAGAGTTTCTCACCATATTCCATGTACTACAGTGTGATTTTTCTCATTTTTTGACTTTTTCAGGGTTTCTCACCATATTCCAAGTCCTACAGTGTGATTTTCTCATTTTTGGACTTTTTCAGGTTTTCTCATCATATTCCAAGTCCTAGAGTGTGATATTCTCCTTTTTTGACTTTTTCATGTTTTCTCACCATATTCCAGGTCCTACAGTGTGATTTTTCTCTTTTTTTGACTTTTCAGGGTTTCTCACCATATTCCAGCTCCTACAGTGTGATTTTCTCATTTTTAGATTTTTTTCAGGTTTTCTCATCATATTCCAAGTCCTACAGTGTGATTTTCTCATTTTTTGACTTTTTCAGAATTTCTCACACTATTGCAGGTCCTACAGTATGATTTTCTCATTTTTCGACTTTTTCAGGTTTTCTCACCATATTGCAGGTACTACAAGTTTGTAATTTTTCGACTCTTTCAGGGTTTCTCACCATATTCCAAGTCCTACTGTGTGATTTTCTCATTTTTAGACTTTTTCAGTGTTTTCTCACAATATTCCAGGTACTACAGTGTGATTTTCTCATTTTTTGTCTTTTTCAGGTTTTCTCATCATATTCCAAATCCTACAGTGTGATTTTCTCTTTTTCCGACTTTTAAAGGGTTTCTAACCATATTCCATGTCCTAGTCTGTAATTGTCTCATTTTTCGACTTTTTCAGGGTTTCTCACCATATTGGAGGTCCTACTTGTGTGATTTTCTTATTCTTCGACTTTTTCAGGTTTTCTCACCACATTCCAACTCCTACAGTATATTTTTCTCATTTTTGACTTTTTCATGGTTTCTCATCATATTCCAAATCCTACAGTGTGATTTTTTCATTTTTCGACTTTTTCAGGGTTTCTCACCATATTGCAGGTACTTCAAGTTTGATTTTCTTATATTTCGACTCTTTCATGGTTTCTTTCCATATTTCAGGTCCTACTGTGTGATTTTCTCATTTTTTGAATTTTTCAGTGTTTCTCACCATATTCCAGGTCCTACAGTGTGTTTTTCTCATTTTTCGACTTTTTCAGGGTTTCTCACCATATTGGAGGTCCTACAATTGTGATTTTCTAATTTTTTAACCTTTTCAGGGTTTCTCTCCATATTCCAGCTCCTACAGTGTATTTTTCTCATTTTTTTTACTTTTTCACGGTTTCTCATCATATTCGAAGTCCTACAGTGTGATTTTCTCATTTTTCGACTTTTTCAGGGTTTCTCACCATATATCAGGTACTAAAAGTTTTATCTTATTTTTAGACTTTTTCAGTGTTTCTCACCATATTCCAGGTACTACAGTGTGATTTTTCTCATTTTTTGACTTTTTCAGGGTTTCTCACCATATTCCAGGTCCTACAGTGTGATTTTTCTCTTTTTTTGACTTTTCAGGGTTTCTCACCATATTCCAGCTCCTACAGTGTGATTTTCTCATTTTTAGATTTTTTCAGGTTTTCTCATCATATTCCAAGTCCTACAGTGTGATTTTCTCATTTTTTGACTTTTTCAGAATTTCTCACCTATTGCAGGTCCTACAGTATGATTTTCTCATTTTTCAACTTTTTCAGGTTTTCTCACCATATTGCAGGTACTACAAGTTTGATTTTCTTATTTTTCGACTGTTTCAGGATTTCTCACCATATTCCAAGTCCTACTGTGTGATTTTCTCATTTTTAGACTTTTTCAGTGTTTTCTCACAATATTCCAGGTACTACAGTGTGATTTTCTCATTTTTTGACTTTTTCAGGTTTTCTCATCATATTCCAAATCCTACAGTGTGATTTTCTCTTTTTCCGACTTTTAAAGGGTTTCTTACCATATTCCATGTCCTAGTCTGTAATTGTCTCATTTTTCGACTTTTTCAGGGTTTCTCACCATATTGGAGGTCCTACTTGTGTGATTTTCTTATTCTTCGACTTTTTCAGGTTTTCTCACCACATTCCAACTCCTACAGTATATTTTTCTCATTTTTGACTTTTTCATGGTTTCTCATCATATTCCAAATCATATTGCAGGTCCTACAAGTATGAATTTCTTATTTTTGGACTTTTTCAGGGTTTCTCACCATATTCCAGCTCCTACAGTGTGTTTTTGTCATTTTTTGTCTTTTTCACGGTTTCTCATCTTATTCCAAGTCCTATATTGTGATTTTCTCATTTTTTGACTTTTTCAGGGTTTCTCACCATATTGCAGGTACTACAAGTTTTATTTTCTTATTTTTCAATCTTTCAGGGTTTCTCACCATATTCCCGGTCCTACTGTTTGATTTTCTCATTTTTTGACTTTTTCAGGGTTTCTCATCATATTCCAAGTCCTAAGTGTGATTTTCTCTTTTTTCGACTTTTTCAGAGTTTCTCACCATATTCCAGGTCCTACAGCGTGATTTTCTCATTTTTTGACTTTTTCGGATTGCTCACCATATTCCATCTTCTACATTGTGATTTTCTCATTTTTCAACTTTTTCAGGGTTTCTCATCTTATTCCAAGTCCTACAGTGAAATTTTCTCATTTTTTGATTTTTTCAGTGTGTCTCATCTTATTCCAAGTCCTACAGTGTGATTTTCTCATTTTTCGACTTTGTCAGGGTTTCTCACCATATTGCAGGTCCTACAAGTGTGAATTTCTTATTTTTGGACTTTTTCAGGGTTTCTCACCATATTCCAGCTCCTACAGTGTGTTTTTGTCATTTTTTGTCTTTTTCACGGTTATTCATCTTATTCCAAGTCCTATATTGTGATTTTCTCAATTTTTGACTTTTTCAGGGTTTCTCAACATATTGCAGGTACTACAAGTTTGATTTTCTTATTTTTCGATCTTTTAGGGTTTCTCACCATATTCCAGGTCCTACTTTTTGATTTTCTCATTTTTAGACGTTTTCAGGGTTTCTCACCATATTCCAGGTACTATAGTGTGATTTTCTCATTTTTTGACTCTTTCAGGGTTTCTCATCATATTCCAAGTCCTAGAGTGTGATTTTCTCTTTTTTCGACTTTTTCAGAGTATCTCACCATATTCCAGGTCCTACAGTGTGATTTTCTCATTTTAAGACTTTTTTTGGGTTTCTCAACATATTCCAACTCCTTCAGTGTATTTTTCTCATTTTCGACTTTTTTAGGGTTTCTCATCTTATTCCAAGTCCTACAGTGTTATTTTCTCATTTTAAGACTTTTTCAGGGTTTCTGAACATATTCCAGGTCCTACAGTGTGATTTTCTCATTTTTTGACTTTTTCAGGGTTTCTCACCATATTGGAGGTCCTACAATTGTGATTTTCTAATTTTTTAACCTTTTCAGGGTTTCTCTCCATATTCCAGCTCCTACAGTGTATTTTTCTCATTTTTTTTTACTTTTTCACGGTTTCTCATCATATTCGAAGTCCTACAGTGTGATTTTCTCATTTTTCGACTTTTTCAGGGTTTCTCACCATATATCAGGTACTAAAAGTTTTATCTTATTTTTAGACTTTTTCAGTGTTTCTCACCATATTCCAGGTACTACAGTGTGATTTTTCTCATTTTTTGACTTTTTCAGGGTTTCTCACCATATTCCAGGTCCTACAGTGTGATTTTTCTCTTTTTTTGACTTTTCAGGGTTTCTCACCATATTCCAGGTCCTACAGTGTGATTTTCTCATTTTTAGATTTTTTCAGGTTTTCTCATCATATTCCAAGTCCTACAGTGTGATTTTCTCATTTTTTGACTTTTTCAGAATTTCTCACCTATTGCAGGTCCTACAGTATGATTTTCTCATTTTTCAACTTTTTCAGGTTTTCTCACCATATTGCAGGTACTACAAGTTTGATTTTCTTATTTTTCGACTGTTTCAGGATTTCTCACCATATTCCAAGTCCTACTGTGTGATTTTCTCATTTTTAGACTTTTTCAGTGTTTTCTCACAATATTCCAGGTACTACAGTGTGATTTTCTCATTTTTTGACTTTTTCAGGTTTTCTCATCATATTCCAAATCCTACAGTGTGATTTTCTCTTTTTCCGACTTTTAAAGGGTTTCTTACCATATTCCATGTCCTAGTCTGTAATTGTCTCATTTTTCGACTTTTTCAGGGTTTCTCACCATATTGGAGGTCCTACTTGTGTGATTTTCTTATTCTTCGACTTTTTCAGGTTTTCTCACCACATTCCAACTCCTACATATATTTTTCTCATTTTTGACTTTTTCATGGTTTCTCATCATATTCCAAATCATATTGCAGGTCCTACAAGTATGAATTTCTTATTTTTGGACTTTTTCAGGGTTTCTCAACATATTCCAGCTCCTACAGTGTGTTTTTGTCATTTTTTGTCTTTTTCACGTTTTCTCATCTTATTCCAAGTCCTATATTGTGATTTTCTCATTTTTTGACTTTTTCAGGGTTTCTCACCATATTGCAGGTACTACAAGTTTTATTTTCTTATTTTTCAATCTTTCAGGGTTTCTCACCATATTCCCGGTCCTACTGTTTGATTTTCTCATTTTTTGACTTTTTCAGGGTTTCTCATCATATTCCAAGTCCTAAGTGTGATTTTCTCTTTTTTCGACTTTTTCAGAGTTTCTCACCATATTCCAGGTCCTACAGCGTGATTTTCTCATTTTTTGACTTTTTCGGATTGCTCACCATATTCCATCTTCTACATTGTGATTTTCTCATTTTTCAACTTTTTCAGGGTTTCTCATCTTATTCCAAGTCCTACAGTGAAATTTTCTCATTTTTTGATTTTTTCAGTGTGTCTCATCTTATTCCAAGTCCTACAGTGTGATTTTCTCATTTTTCGACTTTGTCAGGGTTTCTCACCATATTGCAGGTCCTACAAGTGTGAATTTCTTATTTTTGGACTTTTTCAGGGTTTCTCACCATATTCCAGCTCCTACAGTGTGTTTTTGTCATTTTTTGTCTTTTTCACGGTTATTCATCTTATTCCAAGTCCTATATTGTGATTTTCTCAATTTTTGACTTTTTCAGGGTTTCTCAACATATTGCAGGTACTACAAGTTTGATTTTCTTATTTTTCGATCTTTTAGGGTTTCTCACCATATTCCAGGTCCTACTTTTTGATTTTCTCATTTTTAGACGTTTTCAGGGTTTCTCACCATATTCCAGGTACTATAGTGTGATTTTCTCATTTTTTGACTCTTTCAGGGTTTCTCATCATATTCCAAGTCCTAGAGTGTGATTTTCTCTTTTTTCGACTTTTTCAGAGTATCTCACCATATTCCAGGTCCTACAGTGTGATTTTCTCATTTTAAGACTTTTTTTGGGTTTCTCAACATATTCCAACTCCTTCAGTGTATTTTTCTCATTTTCGACTTTTTTAGGGTTTCTCATCTTATTCCAAGTCCTACAGTGTTATTTTCTCATTTTAAGACTTTTTCAGGGTTTCTGAACATATTCCAGGTCCTACAGTGTGATTTTCTCATTTTTTGACTTTTTCAGGGTTTCTCACCATATTGTAGGTTCTACAAGTGTGATTTTTTTATTTTTCAACTTTTTCAGCGTTTACTCACCATATTCCAGCTTCTACAGTGTATTTTTCTCATTGTTTGACTTTTTTCACGGTTTCTTATTATATTCTAAATCCTACAGTGTGATTTTCTAATTTTTGGAATTTTTCAGGGTTTCTCACCATATTGCAGGTACTACAAGTTTGATTTTCTTATTTTTCGACTGTTTCAGTGTTTCTCACCATATTGCAGGTCCTACTGTGTGATTTTCCCATTTTGAGACTTTTTCAGTGTTTCTCACCATATTCCAGCTACTACAGTGTGATTTTCTCATTTTTGACTTTTTCAGGGTTTCTCATCATATTCCAAGTCCTAGAGTGTGATTTTTCCAATTTTTCGCCTTTTTCAGAGTTTCTCACCATATTCCAGGTTCCACAGTGTAATTTTCTCATTTTTTGACTTTTTCAGGATTGCTCACCATATTCCATCTTCTACATTGTGATTTTCTCATTTTTCAACTTTTTCAGGTTTCTCATCTTTTTCCAAGTCCTACAGTGAAATTTTCTCATTTTTTGACTTTTTCAGGGTGTCTCATCTTATTCCAAGTCCTACAGTGTGATTTTCTCATTTTTCGACTTTTTCAGGGTTTCTCACCATATTGCAGGTCCTACACGTGTGAATTTCTTATTTTTGGACTTTTTCAGGGTTTCTCACCATATTCCAGGTACTACAGTTTGATTTTCTCATTTAAGACTTTTTCAGCGTCTCTCACCATATTGCATGTCCTACAAGTGTGTATATCTTATTTTTCTACTTATTAACGGTTTCTCTCCATATTCCATCTCCTACCGTGTACTTTTGTCATTTTTTGTCTTTTTCACGGTTTCTCATTTTATTCCAAGTCCTACAGTGTGATTTTCTCATTTTTTGACTTTTTCAGGGTTTCTCACCATATTGCAGGTCCTACAAGTGTGAATTTCTTATTTTTCGACATTTTCAGAGTTTCTCACCATATTCCAGGTCCTACAGTGTGATTTTCACATTTTTCGACTTTTTCAGGGTTTCTCACAATATTCCTGGTACTACTGCGTGATTTTCTCATGTTTTCGACTTTTTCAGAGTTTCTCACCATATTCCAGGTCCTACTGTGTGATTTTCTCATTTTAATATTTTTTTAGTGTTTCTCACCATATTCCAGGTACTACAGTGTAATTTTCTCATTTTTTTTACTTTTTCAGGGTTTCTCATCACATTCCAAGTCCTAGAGTGTGATTTTTACTTTTTACGAATTTTTCAGGGTTTCTCAACATATTCCAGGTCCTACAGTTTGTTATTCTCATTTTTCGTCTTTTTCAGGGTTTCTCACTAGCTTCCAGGTCCTACTGCGTGATTTTCTCATTTTCCGACTTCTTTCAGGGTTTCTCACCATATTCTGGGTCCTACTCCATGAATTTCTCATGTTTTGACTTTTTCAGGGTTTCTCAACATATTCCAAGTCCTAGAGTGTGATATTCTCTTTTTTAAAAATTTTCGGGGTTTCTAACCTTATTCCAGGTTCTACATTGTCATTTTGTCATTTTTTGAATATTTCAGGTTTTCTCAACATATTCCAGGTCCTACACTGGCATTTTCTAAATTGCGACTTTTTCAGAGTTTCTCACCATATTCCATGTACTACAGTGTGATTTTTCTCATTTTTTGACTTTTTCAGGGTTTCTCACCATATTCCAAGTCCTACAGTGTGATTTTCTCATTTTTGGACTTTTTCAGGTTTTCTCATCATATTCCAAGTCCTAGAGTGTGATTTTCTCCTTTTTTGACTTTTTCATGTTTTCTCACCATATTCCAGGTCCTACAGTGTGATTTTTCTCTTTTTTTGACTTTTCAGGGTTTCTCACCATATTCCAGCTCCTACAGTGTGATTTTCTCATTTTTAGATTTTTTTTCAGGTTTTCTCATCATATTCCAAGTCCTACAGTGTGATTTTCTCATTTTTTGACTTTTTCAGAATTTCTCACACTATTGCAGGTCCTACAGTATGATTTTCTCATTTTTCGACTTTTTCAGGTTTTCTCACCATATTGCAGGTACTACAAGTTTGTAATTTTTCGACTCTTTCAGGGTTTCTCACCATATTCCAAGTCCTACTGTGTGATTTTCTCATTTTTAGACTTTTTCAGTGTTTTCTCACAATATTCCAGGTACTACAGTGTGATTTTCTCATTTTTTGTCTTTTTCAGGTTTTCTCATCATATTCCAAATCCTACAGTGTGATTTTCTCTTTTTCCGACTTTTAAAGGGTTTCTTACCATATTCCATGTCCTAGTCTGTAATTGTCTCATTTTTCGACTTTTTCAGGGTTTCTCACCATATTGGAGGTCCTACTTGTGTGATTTTCTTATTCTTCGACTTTTTCAGGTTTTCTCACCACATTCCAACTCCTACAGTATATTTTTCTCATTTTTGACTTTTTCATGGTTTCTCATCATATTCCAAATCCTACAGTGTGATTTTTTCATTTTTCGACTTTTTCAGGGTTTCTCAACATATTGCAGGTACTTCAAGTTTGATTTTCTTATATTTCGACTCTTTCATGGTTTCTCTCCATATTTCAGGTCCTACTGTGTGATTTTCTCATTTTTTGAATTTTTCAGTGTTTCTCACCATATTCCAGGTCCTACAGTGTGTTTTTCTCATTTTTCGACTTTTTCAGGGTTTCTCACCATATTGGAGGTCCTACAATTGTGATTTTCTAATTTTTTAACCTTTTCAGGGTTTCTCTCCATATTCCATCTCCTACAGTGTATTTTTCTCATTTTTTTTACTTTTTCACGGTTTCTCATCATATTCGAAGTCCTACAGTGTGATTTTCTCATTTTTCGACTTTTTCAGGGTTTCTCACCATATTTCAGGTACTAAAAGTTTTATCTTATTTTTTTAGACTTTTTCAGTGTTTCTCACCATATTCCAGGTACTACAGTGTGATTTTTCTCATTTTTTGACTTTTTCAGGGTTTCTCACCATATTCCAGGTCCTACAGTGTGATTTTTCTCTTTTTTTGACTTTTCAGGGTTTCTCACCATATTCCAGCTCCTACAGTGTGATTTTCTCATTTTTAGATTTTTTCAGGTTTTCTCATCATATTCCAAGTCCTACAGTGTGATTTTCTCATTTTTTGACTTTTTCAGAATTTCTCACCTATTGCAGGTCCTACAGTATGATTTTCTCATTTTTCAACTTTTTCAGGTTTTCTCACCATATTGCAGGTACTACAAGTTTGATTTTCTTATTTTTCGACTGTTTCAGGATTTCTCACCATATTCCAAGTCCTACTGTGTGATTTTCTCATTTTTAGACTTTTTCAGTGTTTTCTCACAATATTCCAGGTACTACAGTGTGATTTTCTCATTTTTTGACTTTTTCAGGTTTTCTCATCATATTCCAAATCCTACAGTGTGATTTTCTCTTTTTCCGACTTTTAAAGGGTTTCTTACCATATTCCATATCCTAGTCTGTAATTGTCTCATTTTTCGACTTTTTCAGTGTTTCTCACCATATTGGAGGTCCTACTTGTGTGATTTTCTTATTCTTCGACTTTTTCAGGTTTTCTCACCACATTCCAACTCCTACAGTATATTTTTCTCATTTTTGACTTTTTCATGGTTTCTCATCATATTCCAAATCCTACAGTGTGATTTTTTCATTTTTCAACTTTTTCAGGGTTTCTCACCATATTGCAGGTACTTCAAGTTTGATTTTCTTATATTTCGACTGTTTCACGGTTTCTCTCCATATTTCATGTCCTACTGTGTGATTTTCTCATTTTTTGAATTTTTCAGTGTTTCTCACCATATTTCAGGTCCTACAGTGTGTTTTTCTCATTTTTCGACTTTTTCAGGGTTTCTCACCATATTGGAGGTCCTACAATTGTGATTTTCTAATTTTTTAACCTTTTCAGGGTTTCTCTCCATATTCCAGTTCCTACAGTGTATTTTTCTTATTTTTTTACTTTTCACGGTTTCTCATCATATTCGAAGTCCTACAGTGTGATTTTCTCATTTTTCGACTTTTTCAGTGTTTCTCACCATACTCCAGGTACTACAGTGTGATTTTCTCATTTTTTGACTTTTTCAGGGTTTCTCATCGTATTCCAAGTCCTAGAGTGTGATTTTCGCATTTTTGAAATTTCCAGTGATTCTCAGCATATTCCAGTTCCTACAATTTGATTTTCTAATTTTTTGACTTTTTCAGGGTTTCTCACCATATTTCAGGTACTACAAGTTTTATCTTATATTTAGACTTTTTCAGTGTTTCTCACCATATTCCATGTACTACAGTGTGATTTTCTCATTTTTCGTCTTTTTCAGGGTTTCTCACCATATTCCAAGTCCTACAGTGTGATATTCTCATTTTTCGACTTTTTCAGTGTTTCTCACCATATTCCATGTACTACAGTGTGATTTTCTCATTTTTCGTCTTTTTCAGGGTTTCTCACCATATTCCAGGTCCTACAGTGTGATTTTCTCATTTTAATACTTTTTTAGTGTTTCTCACCATATACCAGGTACTACAGTGTGATTTTCTCATTTTTTGAATTTTTCAGTGTTTCTCATCATATTCCAAGTCCTACAGTGTGATTTTCTCATTTTAAGACTTTTTCAGGGTCTCTCACCATATTGCAAGTCCTACAAGTCCTACAAGTTTGTATTTCTTTTTTTTTTTTTTTTTTTGGCTTTTTTCAGGACTTCTCACCATATTCCAGCTCCTACAGTGTCATTTTCTCATTTTTCGACATTTTCAGGGTTTCTTACCATATTCCAGGTCCTACAGTGTGATTTTCTCATTTTAAGACTTTTTCTGTGTTTCTTATCATATTCTGGGTCCTAGTCCATGATTTTCTCATTTTTCGACTTTTTCAGGGTTTCTCACCATATTCAAACTCCTACAGTGTGATTTTCTCATTCTTCGACTTTTTCAGGGTTTCTCACCATATTGCAGGTCCTACAAGTGTGAATTTCTTATTTTTGGACTTTTTCAGGGTTTCTCACCATATTCAAGCTCCTACAGTGTGTTTTGGTCATTTTTTTGTCTTTTTCACAGATTCTCATCTTATTCCAAGTCCTATATTGTGATTTTCTCATTTTTTGACTTTTTCTGGGTTTCTCACCATATTACAGGTACTACAAGTTTGATTTTCTTATTTTTCGATATTTCAGGGTTTCTCACCATACTCCAGGTCCTACAGTGTGATTTTCTCATTTTAAGACTTTTTCAGGGTTTCTCAACATATTCCAACTCCTTCAGTGTATTTTTCTCATTTTTTGACTTTTTTAGGGTTTCTCATCTTATTCCAAGTCCTACAGTGTGATTTTCTCATTTTAAGACTTTTTCAGGGTTTCTCAACATATTGGAGGTTCTACAAGTGTGATTTTCTTATTTTTCGACTTTTTCAGGGTTTACTCACCATATTCCAGCTTCTACAGTGTATTTTTCTCATTTTTTGACTTTTTCAGTGTTTCTCATCATATTCTAAATCTTACAGTGTGATTTTCTCATTTTTGGAATTTTTCAGGGTTTCTCACCATATTGCAGGGACTACAAGTTTGATTTTCTTATATTTCGACTGTTTCAGTTTTTCTCACCATATTGCAGGTCCAACTGTGTGATTTTCTCATTTTGAGACTTTTCAATGTTTCTCACCATATTCCAGCTACTACAGTCTGATTTTCTCATTTTTGACTTTTTCAGGGTTTCTCATCATATTCCAAGTCCTAGAGTGTGATTTTTCCAATTTTTCGCCTTTTTCAGAGTTTCTCACCATATTCCAGGTTCCACAGTGTGATTTTCTCATTTTTTGACTTTTTCAGGATTGCTCACCATATTCCATCTTCTACATTGTGATTTTCTCATTTTTCAACTTTTTCAGGGTTTCTCATCTTAATCCAAGTCCTACAGTGAAATTTTCTCATTTTTTGACTTTTTCAGGGTGTCTCATCTTATTCCAAGTCCTACAGTGTGATTTTCTCATTTTTCAACTTTTTCAGGGTTTCTCACCATATTGCAGGTCCTACACGTGTGAATTTCTTATTTTTGGACTTTTTCAGGGTTTCTCACCATATTCCAGGTACTACAGTGTGATTTTCTCATTTAAGACTTTTTAAGGGTCTCTCACCATATTGCATGTCCTACAACTGTGTATATCTTATTTTTCTACTTTTTAACGGTTTCTCTCCATATTCCATCTCCTACCGTGTACTTTTGTCATTTTTTGTCTTTTTCACGGTTTCTCATTTTATTCCAAGTCCTACAGTTGATTTTCTCATTTTTTGACTTTTTCAGGGTTTCTCACCATATTGCAGGTCCTACAAGTGTGAATTTCTTATTTTTTGACATTTTTAGAGTTTCCCACCATATTCCAGGTCCTACAGTGTGATTTTCTCATTTTAAGACTTTTTCAGTGTTTCTCAACATATTCCAGGTACTACTGCGTGATTTTCTCATTTTTCGACTTTTTCAGGGTTTCTCACCATATTGCAAGTCCTACAAGTGTGAATTTCTTATTTTTGGACTTTTTCAGTGTTTCTCACCATATTCCAGGTACTCCTGCATGCTTTTCTTATTTTTCGACATTTTCAGGGTTTCTCACCATATTCCAAATCCTAGAGTGTGATTTTTCATTTTTTGACTTTTTCAGGGTTACTCATCTTATTCCAAGCCACACCCATCCTTAAATTTTTAGAAGAAAATGTGAGGCTGTGTTTATATACATCATATGCAGATCGTAAGAGGGATTTGGATTCTCCAGAATCTGACACCCTCTTCTGGAGTGTCTAAAGATAGCTACAGTTTACTTATATCTAATAAATAAATAAATAAATAAATAAATAAATATATAAATAAACATTTTTTTTAAAAAGGATAAGAAAGAAAGAAAGACCAGGCAGGCCTGCCATCCTTATCTCTGTCTGTCTGTCTGTCTGTCTGTCTGTCTGATACCCTGGAACTGGAGAAGGGCCACCATATAGTTGCTGGTAGTTGATCCCAGATTCTCTAGAAGAGGAGACAATGCTGTTAATTGTTTTGTTTTGTTTTTCACTGTTTTTTTTATTACATATTTTCCTCAATTACATTTCCAATGCTATCCCAAAAGTCCCCCATACCTCCCCCCACTTCCCTACCCTCCCATTCTTCTCAGTGGCCCCACACATCTTTAAATTTTTAGAAGTATACGTGAGTCTGTGTTTATGTACATAATATGCAGGCCAAAAGAGGGATTTAGATTCTCCAGAATCTGACACCGTCTTCTGGAGTGTCTGAAGACAGCTAGAGTGTACTTATATCTAATAAATACATAAATAAAAAAATCAGCAAACATTTTTTCAAAAGGATAAGAAAGAAAGAAAGACCAGGCAAGCCTGCCATCCTTATCTCTGTCTGTCTGTCTGACAGTCTGTCTGATCCCCTGGAACTGGAGGTGGGCCACTATATAGTTGCTGATAGTTGATACCAGGTTCTCTGGAAGTGGAGACAGTGATGGTAATTGTTGAGCCCTTTCAGTGGTCCCACCAATCTTTAAATTTTTAGAAGTATATGTGAGGCTGTGTTTATGTACATCATATGCAGACCATAAGAGGGATTTAGATTCTCCAGAATCTGAAACCCTCTTCTGGAGTGTCTGAAGGCAGCTACAGTGTACTTATATCTAATAAATACATAAATAAATAAATAAATATATAAATAAATAAATAAATAAATAAATAAATAAATAAATAAATAAACATTTTTTAAAGGATAAGAAATAAAGAAAGACCAGGCAGGCCTGGCATCCTTATCTCTGTCTGTCTGTCTGTCTGTCTTTCTGATCCACTGGAACTAAGATGGGCCACAATATAGTTGCTGGTAGTTGATCCCAGGTTCTCTGGAAGAGGAGACAATGCTGTTAATTGTTGAGCCCTTTCAGTGGCCCCACACATCTTTAAATTTTTGGAAGTAAATGTGAGTCTGTGTTTATGTACATCATATGCACACCATAAGAGGGATTTAGATTATCCAGAATCTGACACCCTCTCCTGGAGTGTCTGAAGACCGCTAAAGTGTACTTATATTTAATAAATACATAAATAAATAAATAAACATTTTTAAAAAGGATGAGAAAGAAAAAAAACCAGGCAGGCCTGCCACCCTTGTCTGTCTGTCTGTCTGTCTTTCTGTCTGATACCTTAGAACTGGAGATGAGCCACCATATAGTTGCTGGTAGTTGATCCCAGGTTGTCTGGAAGAGGAGATAATGCTGTTAATTGTTGAGCCCTTTCAGTGACCCCATACATCTTTAAATTTTTGAAGTATATGTGAGGCTGTGTTTATGTACATCATATACAGACCATAAGAGGGATTTAGATTCTCCAGAATCTGACACCATCTTCTGGAGTGTCTGAAGACAGACACAGTGTACTTATATCTAATAAATAAATAAATAAATAAATATATAAATATATAAATAAAAATTTTTTAAAAAGGATAAGAAAGAAAGAAAGACCAGGGAGTCCTGCCTTCCTTATCTCTGTCTCTCTGTCTGTCTGTCTGTCTATCTGTCTGATACCCTGGAACTGGAGATGGGCCACCATATAGGTGCTGGAAGTTGAACCCAGGTTCTCTGGAAGAGGAGACAATGCGGTTAATTGTTGAGCCCTTTCAGTGGCTCCACCCATCTGTAAATTTTTAGAAGTATATGTGAGGCTGTGTTTATGTACATCATATGCAGACCATAAGAGGGATTTAGATTCTCCAGAATCTGACACCCTCTTCTGGAGTGTCTGAAGATAGCTACAGTGTACTTTTATCTAATAAATACATAAATAACTAAATAAACATTTCTTAAAAAGGATAAGAAAGAAAGACCAGGCAGGCCTGCCATCGTTATCTCTATATGTCTGTCTGTCTGTCTCTCTGTCTGATCCTCTGGAACTGGAGATGGGCCACCATATAGTTGCTGGTAGTTGATCCCAGGTTCTCTGGAAGAGGAGACAATGCTGTTAATGGTTGAGCCCATACAGTGGCCCCACACATCTTTAATTTTTGGAAGTAAATGTGAGTCTGTGTTTATGTACATCATATTCAGACCATAAGAGGGATTTAGATTCTCCAGAATCTGACACACTCTTCTGGAGTGTCTGAAGACAGCTACAGTGTACTTATATCTAATAAATACATAAATAAATAAATAAACATTTCTTAAAAAGGATAAGAAAGAAAGAAAGACGAAGCAGGCCTGCCATCCTTATCTCTATCTGTCTGTATGTCTGTCTCTCTGTCTGATCCCCTGGAACAGGAGATGGGCCACCATATAGTTGCTGGTAGTTGATCTCAGGTTCTCTGGAAGTGGAGACAATGCTGTTAATTTTTGAGCCGTTCAGTGGCAACACCCATCTTTAATTTTTAGAAGTAAATGTGAGGCTGTGTTTATGTACATCATATGCAGACAATAAGAGGGATTTTGATTCTCCAGAATCTGACACTCTCTTCTGGAGTGTCTGAAGACAGCTACAGTGTACTTATATCTAATAAATAAATAAATAAATAAATAAATAAATAAATAAGCATTATTAAAAAGGATAAGAAAAAAAGAAAGACCAGGAAGGCCTGCCATCCTTATCTCTGTCTGTCTGTCTGTCTGTCTGATACCCTGGAACTGGAGTGGGCCACCATATAGTTGCTGGTAGTTGATCCCAGATTCTCTGCAAGAGGAGACAAGGCTGTAAATTTTTGAGCCCTTTCAGTGGCACCACCCATCTTTAAATTTTTAGAAGTATTTGTGAGGCTGTGTTTATGTACATCATATGCAGACCATAAGAGGGATTTACATTCTCCAGAATCTGATCCCTCTTCGGAGTGTCTGAAGACAGCTACAGTGTACTTATATCTAATAAATACATAAATAAATAAATAAACATGTTTTAAAAAGGATAAGAAAGAAAGAAAAACCAGGCAGGCCTGCCATCCTTGTCTGTTTGTCTGTCTGTCTGTCTGATCCCCTGAAACTGGAGATGGGCCACCATATTTTTGCTTGTACTTGATCCCAGGTTCTCTGGAAGAGGAGACAATGCTGTTAATTGTTGAGCCCTTACAGTGGCCCCACCCATCTTTAAATTTTTAGAAGTATATGTGAGGCTGTGTTTATGTACATCATATGCAGACCATAAGAGGGATTTAGATTCTCCAGAATCTGTCACACTCTTCTGGAGTGTCTGAAGACAGCTACAATGTACTTATATCTAATAAATACATAAATAAAGAAATAAACATGTTTTAAAAAGGATAAGTAAGAAAGAAAGACCAGGCAGGCCTGCCATCCTTATCTCTGTCTGTCTGTCTGTCTGTCTGATCCCCGGGAACTGGAGATGGGCTACCTTATAGTTGCTGGTAGTTGATCCCAGGTTCTCTGGAAGAGGAGACAATGCTGTTAATTGTTGAGCCCTTACAGTGGCCCCACCCATCTTTAAATTTTTAGAAGTATATGTGAGGCTGTGTTTTTGTACATCATATGCAGACCATAAGAGGGATTTAGATTCTCCAGAATCTGACACACTCTTCTGGAGTGTCTGAAGACAGCTACAGTGTACTTATATCTAATAAATACATACATAAATAAATAAATAAATAAACATTTTTTAAAAGGGATAAGGAAGAAAGAAAAACCAGGCAGGCCTTCCATCCTTGTCTGTCTTTCTCTCTGTCTGTCTGTCTTGCCTAGCCCCTTGCGTAGCCTAGCCTAGCCCCTTGCCTTGCCTAGCCTAGCCCAGCCGTGCCTTGCCTACCCCTGCCTATCCCTGTCTTTAACCAGGCTGGCCTCGAAGTCAGAAACTGACTGCTTCTGCCTCCAGAGTGCTCTCATTAAGAGCTCAAGCCACCACTGACTGTTGGGTTTTCTAAGTCTTACATAGGTATGGTCTGTTTCTCAGCTGTGAAACCCTAATTAACACATGTAGTCTGTCCTAGGTCAGCCATAGCTACAGACTGAGGCCTTTTCTAAAACAAAACAAAAGAAAACAAAAAATAGAAATAATAAAATAAATAAATTAAGCAACCACATGATAACTTTTCTTTCTTTCAATGATACTCAGAGCTTGAAGCAGTTCACCCATGAGACCTCAGCTCTGGACATTGAGGCTGTTTCCCTAACAAGTATTATGGCTGAACCTGAGGGGTTCTACTGCTGATTTGTGTCCCCCTCTTTAAAAAAATAGTTGTTTTCAAAGGCTGCAGGTTCTTAGCCCTGTTCCTTGTTACAGTTGAGTCACAGCCCTGAAAGTTCAGTGGTAGTTAAAGGCACTGAGAAGGGCTTCCTCTAGACATCAAAGACCAAGTCTTTGTTATTAAAAAGTTAATCTGGATTGCCCCACCCCCTGGCATCCTTAGAATTCCTAGAAAGGAAGGCAGGGACCTGGGCAGAAGGGTACAAGTCTACTGCTGTTTGTAAGTGGTAACAGAAAGCTTTCTCTTTTTGGTACCCTACCCCAAGTTACACTGTCACTTCTTTTTCCTAGTTGTTGTTTTGTCGGTTTATTCTCAACATAGACCCTTTTCCTTCCTAACCTTGGCTGTCCTGAACCTTACTGTCCTTGAACTCAGTGATTTGCCTGTCTTGCTGGGATGAAACTGTGAGCTACCATCCAGAAGGAAGCACCCTGCTGAGGTTAGATTGGGGTCTCTTCCATTTTCCTCTATGAACATGCATATGGCAGGCCTGTTCTTTCTTTTTTACTTTTCCTTTTCTTTTTAAAGATTTATATATTTATTATATTTAAGTATGCTGTAGCTATCTTCAGACAGTCCAGAAGAGGGTGTCAGATTCTGAAGAATCTAAATCATTCCTATTGTCTGCATATGATGTATATAAACACAGCCTCACATATACTCAAAAAAAAAAAAAAAAGAAAGATGTGGCTACAGAGAGGGCTCAACATTTAAGAGCATTGTCTCCTCTTCCAGAGAACCTGGGCTCAATTACCAGTATTATATATGGTGGCCCATCTCCAGTTCCAGGGGATCTAATACTCTGTTCTGGAGTCTGTGGGCACAGCATACACATGCAAAACATTCTTACACAATCATTGAGAGAGGAGAGAGAGGGGTTGAGAGAGAGGGGAGGTAATCATACCTCCTGACGAGTTTGAAGACCTGAGCTTCATCACTCACACAAATAAATAAATGCAAAATATTTTTAAAAAATAAACTCTGCCATTGCCCTTTAAAAATTCCTAGAAAACAAGTTTTATAAGCAACAGTTATATTTACTATATCTAAAGTACAGTCATGAGCATATTCTCTAAATAGAAAAAGGCCTGTTAGTCTTAGAAATGAAAAAGACAAACCAAGGAAGGTTTGCAATTACATAATGAGGCAGCTCAGCCCAGCTCTTAGGTTGGAAATAAGACTGGAGAATAGGATACACCTGAAGACAGCCAGCCATTGCTTTTTGTTTTGGAGGCTGAAAGGATACACCTGAAGACAGCCAATGCTGTGTGATGGTGATCTGGTATTTTTTTTTTAATTTTTAAAAACTTTAACACTTTTTATAAAACCTTTTTCTTTCTTTCTTTCTTTCTTTCTTCCTTTCTTTCTTTCTTTCTTTCTTTCTTTCTTTCTTTCTTTCTTTCTTTCTTTCTTCCTTTCTTTCTTTCTGTCTTTCTTTCTTTCCCTAGCCTACCCTAGCCTACCCTAGCCTACCCTAGCCTACCCTAGCCTACCCTAGCCTACCCTAGCCTACCCTAGCCTACCCTAGCCTACCCTAGCCTACCCTAGCCTACCCTAACATTCCCTAGCCTACCCTAGCCTACCCTAGCCTACCCTAGCCTTGCCTAGCCTACCCTAGCCTTCCCTAGCCTTCCCTAGCCTTCCCTAGCCTTCCCTAGCCCTGCCTAACCCTGTCTTTCACCAGGGTGGCCTCGAACTCAGAAACTGACTGCCTATGCCTACAGAGTGCTCTCATTAAGAGCTTGAGCCACCACTGAAGGTATGCAGACCATAAGAGGGATTTAGATTTTCCTGAATTTGACACCCTCTTCATGAGTGTCTGAAGACAGCTACTGTGTACTTATATCTAATAAATACATAAATAAATAATTAAATAAACATTTTTAAAAGGATAAGAAAGAAAGAAAAGGCAGGCCTGCCCTCCTTAGCTCTGTCTGTCTGTCTGTCTGTCTGATCCCTGAGAAATGGAGATGGGACACCATATAGTTGCTGGTAGTTGATCCCAGGTTCTCTGGAAGAGGAGACAATGCTGTTAATTGTTGAGCTTTTTCAGTGGCCCCACCCTTCTTTAAATTTTTGAAGTATATGTGAGGCTCTCTTTAGGTACACCATGTGCAGACCATAAGAGGGATTTAGATTCTCCAGAATCTGACACCCTCTTCTGGAGTGTCTGAAAACAGCTACAGTGTACTTATATCGAATGAATAAATAAATAAATAAATAAATAAATAAATAAATAAATAAATAAACATTTTTTAAAAAGGATAAGAAAGAAAGAAGACCTGGCAGGCCTGCCATCCTTATCTCTGTCTGTTTGTCTGTCTGTCTGTCTGTCTGATCCTCTGATACTGGATATGGGCCACCATATAGTTGCTGGTAGTTGATCCCAGGTTCTATAAAAGAGGAGACAATGCTGTTAATTGTTGAGACCTTTCAGTGGTCCCACCCATCTTTAAATTTTTAGAAGTATATGTGAGGCTGTGTTTATGTACATCATATGCAGACCATAAGAATGATTTAGATTCTGCAGAATCTGACACCTTCTTCTGGAGTGTCTGAAGACAGCTACAGTGTACTTATATCTAATAAATACATAAATAAATAAATAAGTAAACATTTTTTCAAAAGGATAAGAAAGAAAGAAAGACCAGGCAGGCCTGCCATCCTTATATCTGTCTGTCTGTCTGTCTGTCTGATCCTCTGGAACTGGAGATGGGCCACCATATAGTTGCTGGTAGTTGATCCCAGGTTCTCTGGAAGAGGAGATAATGCTGTTAATTGTTGAGCCCATTCAGTGGCCCCACCCATCTTTAAATGTTTAGAACTGTATGTGAGGCTCTGTTTATGTACATCATATGCAGACCAGAAGATGGTTTTAGATTTTTCAGAATCTGACACCGTCTACTGGAGTTTCTGAAGACAGCTACAGTGTACTTATATCTAATAAATACATAAATAAATAAATTAATAAATAAATAAACATTTTTTATAAAGAATAAAAAAGAAAGAAAAATCAGGCAGGCCTGCCATCCTTATCTCTGTCTGTCTGTCTGTCTGTCTGTCTGAACCTCTGGAACTGCATATGGGCCACCATATATTTGCTGTTAGTTTTTCCCAGGTTCTCTGGAAGAGAGACAATGCTGTTAATTGTTGAGCCCTTTCAGTGGCCCCACCCATCTTTAAATGTTTAGAAGTATTTGTGAGGCTGTGATTATGTACATCATATGCAGACCATAAGAGGGATTTAGATTCTCCAGAATCTGACACCCTTTTCTGGACTGTCTGAAGACAGCTACAGTGTACTTATATCAAATAAATACATAAATAAATAAATAAATAAATAAATAAATAAATAAATAAACATTTTTTAAAGAGGATAAGTAAGAAAGAAAGACCTGGCAAGCCTGCCATCCTTATCTCTGTCTGTCTGTCTGTCTGTCTGATCCCCTGGAACTGCAGATGGTCCACCATATAGTTGCTGGTAGTTGATCCCAGGTTCTCTGGAAGAGTAGACAATGATGTTAATGGTTGAGCCCTTTCAGTGGTCCCACCCATCTTTAAATTTTTATAATTATATGTGAGGCTGTGTTTATGTACATCATATGCAGACCATAAGAGGGATTTAGATTCTCCAGAATCTGACACCCTCTTCTGGAGTGTCTGAAGACAGCTACAGTGTACTTATATCTAATAAATACATAAATACATAAAAAATAAATAAATAAACATTTTTAAAACAGGATAAGAAAGAAAGAAAGACCAGGCAGGCCTGCCATTCTTATCTCTGTCTGTCTGTCTGTCTGTCTGTCTGAAAGTCTGTCTGATCCCCTGGAACTGAAGGTGGGCCACTATATAGTTGCTGATAGTTGATCCCAGGTTCTCTGGAAGTGGAGACAGTCATGGTAATTTTTGAGCCCTCTCAGTGGCCCCACACATCTTTAAATTTTTAGAAGTATACGTGAGTCTGTGTTTATGTACATAATATGCAGGCCATAAGAGGGAATTAGATTATCCAGACTCTGACACCCTCTTCTGGAGTGTCTGAAGACAGCTACAGTGTACTTATATCTAATAAATACATAAATAAATAAATAAGTAAACATTTTTTCAAAATGATAAGAAATAAAGAAAGACCAGGCAGGCCTGCCATCCATATCTCTGTCTGTCTGTCTGTCTGTCTGTCTGTCTGTCTGATCCCCTGGAACTGTAGATGGGCCACCATATAGTTGCTGGTAGTTGAGCCGAGGTTCTCTGGAAGAGGAGACAATGCTGTCCATTGTTGAGCCCTTTCAATGACCCCACCCATCTTTAAATATTTAGAACTGTATGTTAGGCTGTGTTTATGTACTTCATATGCAGACCATAAGAGGGATTTAGATTCTCCAGAATCTGACACCCTTTTCTGGACTGTCTGAAGACAGCTACAGTGTACTTATATCTAATAAATAAATAAATAAATAAATAAATAAATAAATAAATAAATAAACATTTTTTAAACAGGATAAGTAAGAAAGAAAGACATGGCAGGCCTGCCATCCTTATCTCTGTCTGTCTGTCTGTCTGTCTGTCTGATCCCCTGGAACTGCAGATGGGCCACCATATAGTTGCTGATAGTTGATCCCAGGTTCTCTGGAAGAGGAGACAATGATGTTAATTGTTGAGCCCTTTCAGTGGTCCCACCCATCTTTAAATTTTTAGAATTATATGTGAGGCTGTGTTTATGTACATCATATGCAGACCATAAGAAGGATTTAGATTCTCCTGTATCTGACACCCTCTTCTGGAGTGTCTGCAGACAGCTACAGTGTACTTATATCTAATAAATAAATAAATAAATAAATAAATAAATAAATAAATAAATAAATAAATAAATAAATATTTTTTCAAAGAATAAGAAAAAAAGAAAGACCAGGCAAACCTGCCATCCATATCTCTGTTTGTCTGTCTGTCTGTCTGTCTGTCTGATCCCAGGGAACTGGAGATGAGCCACCATATAGTTGCTGGTCGTTGATCCCAGGTTCTCTGGAAGAGGACATAATGATTTTAATTGTTGAGCCCATTCAGTGGCCCCAACCTTCATTAAATTTTTAGAAGTATATCTGAGGCTATGTTTATGTACATCATATGCAGACCAGAAGATGGTTTTAATTTCTTCAGAATCTGACACCCTCTACTGGAGTGTCTGAAGACAGCTACAGTGTACTTATATCTAATAAATACATAAATAAATTAATTAATAAATAAATAAACATTTTTTAAAAAGGATAAGAAAGAAAGAAAAATCAGGCATGCCTGCCATCCTTATCTCTCTCTGTCTGTCTGTCTGTCTGATCCTCTGGAACTGGATATGGGCCACCATATATTTGCTGGTAGTTTTTCCCAGGTTCTCTGGAAGAGGAGACAATGCTGTGAATTGTTGAGCCCTTTCAGTGGCCCCAACCATCTTTAAATTTTTAGAGGTAAATGTGAGGCTGTATTTATGTACATCATATGCAGACCCTAAGAGTGATTTAAATTCTTCAGAATCTGACTCCCTCTTCTGGAGTGTCTGAAGACAGCTATAGTGTACTTATATCTAATAAATACATACATAAATAAATAAATAAATAAATAAATAAATAAATAAATAAACATTTTTTAATCAGGATAAGTAAGAAAGAAAGACCAGGCAGGCCTGCCTTCCTTATCTCTGTCTGTCTGTCTGTCTGATCCCCTGGAACTGCAGATGGGCCACCATATAGTTGCTGGTAGTTGATCCCAGGTTCTCTGGAAGAGGAGACAATGCTGTTAATTGTTGAGCCCATTCAGTGGCCCCACCCATCTTTAAATTTTTAGAAGTATACTTGAGTCTGTGTTTATGTACATCATATGCAGAATATAAGAGGTATTAGTTTCTCCAGAATCTGACACCCTCTTCTAGAATGTCTGAAGAAAGCTACAGTGTACTTATATCTAATAAATAAATAAATAAATAAATAAATAAATTAATTAATAAGTAAACATTTTTTCAATTGGATAAGAAAGGAAGAAAGACCAGGCAGGCCTGCCATCCTCATCTCTGTCTGTCTGTCTGTCTATCTATATGATCCTTTGGAACTGAAGATAGGCCACCATATAGTTGTTGGTAGTTGATCCCAGGTTCTCTGGAAGAGGAGTCAGTGCTGTTAATTGTGAGCCCTTTCAGTGGCCCCACCCATCTTTAAATTTTTAGGAGTACATGTGAGGCTGTGTTTATGTACATCATATGCAGACCATAAGAGGGATTTAGAATCTCCAGAATCTGACACCCTCTCTGGAGTGTCTGAAGACAGCTACAGTGTACTTATATCAAATAAATACATAAATAAATAAATAAATAAATAAATAAATAAATAAATAAACATTTTTTAAAGAGGATAAGTAAGAAAGAAAGACCTGGCAAGCCTGCCATCCTTATCTCTGTCTGTCTGTCTGTCTGTCTGATCCCCTGGAACTGCAGATGGTCCACCATATAGTTGCTGGTAGTTGATCCCAGGTTCTCTGGAAGAGTAGACAATGATGTTAATGGTTGAGCCCTTTCAGTGGTCCCACCCATCTTTAAATTTTTATAATTATATGTGAGGCTGTGTTTATGTACATCATATGCAGACCATAAGAGGGATTTAGATTCTCCAGAATCTGACACCCTCTTCTGGAGTGTCTGAAGACAGCTACAGTGTACTTATATCTAATAAATACATAAATACATAAAAAAAAATAAATAAACATTTTTAAAACAGGATAAGAAAGAAAGAAAGACCAGGCAGGCCTGCCATCCTTATCTCAGTCTGTGTGTCTCTCTGTCTGTCTGTCTGATCCCCTGGAACTGGAGATGGGCCACCATATAGTTGCTGGTAGTTGATCCCAGGTTCTCTGGAAGAGGAGACAACGCTCTTAATTGTTGAGCCCTTTCAGTGGCCCCACCCATCTTTAAATTTTTAGAAGTATACTTGAGTCTGTGTTTATGTATATCATATGCAGACCATAAGAGGTATTTAGATTCTCCAGAATCTGACACCCTCTTCTGGAGTGTCTGAAGACAGCTACAGTGTACTTATATCTAATAAATAAATAAATAAATAAATAAATAAATAAATAAATAAATAAATAAATAAGCAAACATTTTTTCAAAAGGATAAAAAAGAAAGAAAGACCAGGCAGGCCTGCCATCCTTATATCTGACTGTCTGTCTGTCTCTCTGATCCCCTGGAACTGGAGATGGGCCACCATATAGTTGCTGGTAGTTAATCAGAGGTTCTCTGGAAGAGGAGACAATGCTGTTAATTGTTGAGCCCTTTCAATGGCCCCACCCATCTTTAAATTTTTAGAAGTGTATGTGAGGCTGTGTTTATGTACATCATATGCAGACCATAAGAGGGATTTAGATGCTCCATAAACTGACACACTCTTCTGGAGTGTCTGAAGATAGCTACAGTGTACTTATATCTAATAAATACATGAATAAATAAATAAATAAACATTTTTTAAAAAGGATAAGAAAGAAAGAAAGACCAGGCAAGCCTGCCGTCCTTATCTCTTTCTGTCTGTCTTTCTCTCTATATGATCCTTTGGAACTGGATATAGGCCACCATATAGTTTCTGGTAGTTGATCCCAGGTTCTCCGGAAGAGGAGACAATGCTGTTAATTGTTGAGCCCTTTCAGTGGCCCCACCCATCTTTAAATTTTTAGAAGTATATTGAGGCTGTGTTTATGTACATCATATGCAGACCATAAGAGGGATTTAGATACTCCAGAATCTGACACCCTCTTCTGAAGTGTGTGAAGACAGCTACATTGTACGTATATCTAATAAATACATACATAAATAAATAAATAAATAAATAAATAAATAAATAAATAAATACATAAACATTTTTTAAAAGGATAAGAAAGAAAGTAAGACCAGGCAGGCCTGCCATCCTTATCTCTGTCTGTCTGTCTGTCTGTCTGACAGTCTGTCTGATCCCCTGGACGTGGAGGTGGGCCACTATATACTTGCTGATAGTTGATCCCAGGTTCTCTGGAAGTGGAGACAGTGATGGTAATTGTTGAGCCCTTTCAGTGGTCCCACCCATCTTTAAATTTTTAGAAGTATATTTGAGGCTGTGTTTATGTACATCATATGCAGACCATAAGAGGGATTTAGATTCTCCAGAATCTGACACCCTCTCTTGGAGTGTCTGAAGACGGCTACAGTGTACTTATATCTAATAAATAAATAAATAAATAAATAAATAAAGAAAGAAAGAAAGAAAGAAAGAAACATTTTTTTTAAAGGATAAGAAATAAAGAAAGACCAGGTAGGCCTGCCATCCTTATCTCTGTCTCTCTGTCTCTCTGTCTGTCTGATCCACTGGACTGGAGATGGGCCACCATATAGGTGCTGGTAGTTTATCCCAGGTTCTCTGTAAGAGGAGACAATGTTGTTAATTGTTGAGCTTTTAGAGTGGCCCCAACCTTCTTTAAATTTTTAGAAGTATATGTGAGGCTGTGTTTATGTACATCATATGCAGACCATAAGAGGGATTCAGATTCTCCAGATTCTAACACCCTCTACTGGAGAGTCTGAAGACAGCTACAGTGTACCTATATCTAATAAATAAATAAATAAATATATAAATAAATAAATGAATAAATAAATAAATAAACATTTTTTAAAAAGGATAAGAAAGAAAGAAAGACCAGGCAGGCCTGCCTTCCTTATCTCTGTTTGTCTGTCTGTCTGTCTGTCGTTCTGATCCCATGGAACTGGGGATGGGCCACCATATAGTTGTTGGTAGTTGACCCAGGTTCTCTGGAAGAGGAGACAACGCTGTTAATTGTTGAGCCCTTTCAGTGGCCCCACCCATCTTTAAATTTTTAGAAGTATACATGAGTCTGTGTTTATGTACATCATATGCAGACCATAAAAGGGATTTAGATTCTCCAGAATCTGACACACTTTTCTGGAGTGTCTGAAGACAGCTACAGTGTACTTATATCTAATAAATAAATAAATAAATAAATAAGTAAACATTTTTTCAAAAGGATAAGAAAGAAAGAAAGACCAGGCAGGCCTGCCATCCTTATCTCTGACTGTCTGTATGTCTGTCTGTCTGATCTCCTGGAACTGGAGATGGGCCACCATATAGTTGCTGGTATTTGATCCGAGGTTCTCTGGAAGAGGAGACAATGCTGTTCATTGTTGAGCCCTTTCAATGGCCCCACCCATCTTTAAATGTTTAGAACTGTATGTGAGGCTCTGTTTATGTACATCATATGCAGGCCATAAGAGGGATTTAGATTCTCCATAATCTGACACCCTCTTCTGGAGTGTCTGAAGACAGCTACAGTGTACTTATATATAATAAATACATAAATAAATAAATAAATAAATAAATAAATAAATAAACATTTTTTTAATTAAATGATAAGAAAAAAAGAAAGACCAGGCAGGCCTGCCATCCATATCTCTGTTTGTCTGTCTGTCTGTCTGATCCCTGGGAACTGGAGATGAGCCACCATATAGTTGCTGGTAGTTGATCCCAGGTTCTCTGGAAGAGGAGACAATGCTGTTAATTGTAGAGCCCTTTCAGTGGCCCCACCCTTCATTAAATTTTTAGAAGTATATCTGAGGCTGTGTTTATGTACATCATATGCAGACCAGAAGATGGTTTTAGATTCTTCAGAACCTGACACCCTCTACTGGAGATCTTAAGACAGCTACAGTGTACTTATATCTAAAAAATACATAAATAAATAAATTAATAAATAAATAAACATTTTTTAAAAAGGATAAGGAAGAAAGTAAAATCAGGCAGTCCTGCCATCCTTATCTCTGTCTGTCTGTCTGTCTGTCTGTCTGTCTGTCTGTCTGATCCTCTGGAACTGGATATGGGCCACCATATATTTGCTGGTAGTTTTTCCCAAGTTCTCTGGAAGAGGAGACAATGATGTTAATTGTTCAGTCCTTTCAGTAGCCACAGCCATCTTTAAATTTTTAGAAGTAAATGTGAGGCTGAATTTATGTACATCATATGCAGATCATAAGAGTGATTTAAATTCTCCAGAATCTGACACCCTCTTCTGGAGTGTCTGAAGACAGCTACAGTGTACTTATATCTAATAAATACATAAATAAATAAATAAATAAATAAATAAATAAATAAATAAATAAATAAACATTTTTTAAAAAGGATAAGAAAGAAACAAAGACCTGGCAGGCCTGCCATCCTTATCTCTGTCTGTCTGTCTGTCTGTCTGTCTGTCTGATCCTCTGGTACTGGATATGGGCCACCATATAGTTGCTGGTAGTTTATCCAAGGTTCTCTGGAAGAGGAGACAATGCTGTAAATTGTTGAGCCCTTTCAGTGGCCCCACCCTTCATTAAATTTTTAGAAGTATATCTGAGGCTGTGTTTATGTACATCATAATCAGACCATAAGAGTGATTTAGATTCTCCAGAAACTGACACCCTCTTCTGTAGTGTCTGAAGACAGCTACAGTGTACTTATATCTAATAAATACATAAATAAATAAATAAACAAATAAATAAATAAATAAATAAACATTTTTTAAAAAGGATAAGACAGAAAGAAAGACCAGGCAGGCCTGCCACCCTTATCTCTGTCTGTCTGTCTGTCTGTGTGAAACCCTGGAACTGGAAGTGGGCCACCATATAGTTGCTGGTAGTTTATCCAAGGTTCTCTGGAAGAGGAGACAGTGCTTTTAAATGTTGAGCCTTTTCTGTAGCCCCACCCATCTTTCAATTTTTAGAAGTATATGTGAGGCTGTGTTTATGTACATCATATGCAGACCATAAGAGGGATTTAGATTCTCCAGAATCTGACACCCTCTTCTGGAGTGTCTGAAGACAGCTACAGTTTACTTATATCTAATAAATACATACATAAATAAATAAATGAATAAATAAATAAATAAACATTTTTTATAAAGGATAAGAAAGTAAGAAAGACCAGGCAGGCCTGCCACCCTTATCTCTGTCTGTCTGTCTGTCTGTCTGTCTGATACCCTGGAACTGTAGATTGGCCACCATAGTGTTGCTGGTAGTTGATTCCAGGTTCTCTGGAAGAGGACACAATGCTGTTAATTGTTGAGCCCTTTCATTGGCCCCACCCATCTTTAAATATTTAGAAGTATATGTGAGGCTGTGTTTATGTACATCATATGCAGACCATAAATGTGATTTAGATTCTCCAGAATCTGACACCCTCTTCTGGAGTGTCTGAAGACAACTACAGTGTACTTATATCAAATAAATAAATAAATAAATAAATAAATAAATAAATAAATAAATAAACATTTTATAAACAGGATAAGAAAGAAAGTAAGACCAGGCAGGCCTGCCATCCTTATCTCTGTCTATCTGTCTGTCTGTCTGACAGTCTGTCTGATCCCCTGGACGTGGAGGTGGGCCACTATATACTTGCTGATAGTTGATCCCAGGTTCTCTGGAAGTGGAGACAGTGATGGTAATTGTTGAGCCCTTTCAGTGGTCCCACCCATCTTTAAATTTTTAGAAGTATATGTGAGGCTCTGTTTATGTACATCATATGCAGACCATAAGAGGGATTTAGATTCTCCAGAATCTGACACCCTCTCTTGGAGTGTCTGAAGACAGCTACAGTGTACTTATATCTAATAAATAAATAAATAAATAAATAAATAAATAAATAAATAAATAAATAAACAAACATTTTTTTTAAAGGATAAGAAATAAAGAAAGACCAGGCAGGCCTGCCATCCTTATCTCTGTCTCTCTGTCTGTCTGTCTGTCTGTCTGATCCACTGGACTGGAGATGGGCCACCATATAGGTGCTGGTAGTTTATCCCAGGTTCTCTGTAAGAGGAGACAATGTTGTTAATTGTTGAGCTTTTAGAGTGGCCCCAACCTTCTTTAAATTTTTAGAAGTATATGTGAGGCTGTGTTTATGTACATCATATGCAGTCCATAAGAGGGATTCAGATTCTCCAGATTCTAACACCCTCTACTGGAGAGTCTGATATAGCTACAGTGTACCTATATCTAATAAATAAATAAATAAATATATAAATAAATAAATAAACATTTTTTAAACAGGATAAGAAAGAAAGAAAGACCAGGCAGGCCTGCCTTCCTTATCTCTGTTTGTCTGTCTGTCTGTCTGTCGTTCTGATCCCATGGAACTGGGGATGGGCCACCATATAGTTGTTGGTAGTTGATCCCAGGTTCTCTGGAAGAGGAGACAACGCTGTTAATTGTTGAGCCCTTTCAGTGGCCCCACCCATCTTTAAATTTTTAGAAGTATACATGAGTCTGTGTTTATGTACATCTTATGCAGACCATAAAAGGGATTTAGATTCTCCAGAATCTGACACACTTTTCTGGAGTGTCTGAAGACAGCTACAGTGTACTTATATCTAATAAATAAATAAATAAATAAATAAATAAATAAATAAATAAATAAATAAACATTTTTTCAAAAGGATAAGAAAGAAAGAAAGACCAGGCAGGCCTGCCATCCTTATCTCTGACTGTCTGTATGTCTGTCTGTCTGATCCCCTGGAACTGGAGATGGGCCACCATATAGTTGCTGGTAGTTGATCCGAGGTTCTCTGGAAGAGGAGACAATGCTGTTCATTGTTGAGCCCTTTCAATGGCCCCACCCATCTTTAAATGTTTAGAACTGTATGTGAGGCTCTGTTTATGTACATCATATGCAGGCCATAAGAGGGATTTAGATTCTCCATAATCTGACACCCTCTTCTGGAGTGTCTGAAGACAGCTACAGTGTACTTATATATAATAAATACATAAATAAATAAATAAATAAATAAACATTTTTTTAATTAAATGATAAGAAAAAAAGAAAGACCAGGCAGGCCTGCCATCCATATCTCTGTTTGTCTGTCTGTCTGTCTGTCTGATCCCTGGGAACTGGAGATGAGCCACCATATAGTTGCTGGTAGTTGATCCCAGGTTCTCTGGAAGAGGAGACAATGCTGTTAATTGTAGAGCCCTTTCAGTGGCCCCACCCTTCATTAAATTTTTAGAAGTATATCTGAGGCTGTGTTTATGTACATCATATGCAGACCAGAAGATTGTTTTAGATTCTTCAGAACCTGACACCCTCTACTGGAGATCTTAAGACAGCTACAGTGTACTTATATCTAAAAAATACATAAATAAATAAATTAATAAATAAATAAACATTTTTTAAAAAGGATAAGGAAGAAAGTAAAATCAGGCAGTCCTGCCATCCTTATCTCTGTCTGTCTGTTTGTCTGTCTGTCTGTCTGATCCTCTGGAACTGGATATGGGCCACCATATATTTGCTGGTAGTTTTTCCCAAGTTCTCTGGAAGAGGAGACAATGATGTTAATTGTTCAGTCCTTTCAGTGGCCACAGCCATCTTTAAATTTTTAGAAGTAAATGTGAGGCTGAATTTATGTACATCATATGCAGATCATAAGAGTGATTTAAATTCTCCAGAATCTGGCACCCTCTTCTGGAGTGTCTGAAGACAGCTACAGTGTACTTATATCTAATAAATACATAAATAAATAAATAAATAAATAAATAAATAAATAAATAAATAAACATTTTTTAAAAAGGATAAGAAAGAAACAAAGACCTGGCAGGCCTGCCATCCTTATCTCTGTCTGTCTGTCTGTCTGTCTGTCTGATCCTCTGGTACTGGATATGGGCCACAATATAGTTGCTGGTAGTTTATCCAAGGTTCTCTGGAAGAGGAGACAATGCTGTAAATTGTTGAGCCCTTTCAGTGGCCCCACCCTTCATTAAATTTTTAGAAGTATATCTGAGGCTGTGTTTATGTACATCATAATCAGACCATAAGAGTGATTTAAATTCTCCAGAAACTGACACCCTCTTCTGTAGTGTCTGAAGACAGCTACAGTGTACTTATATCTAATAAATAAATAAATAAATAAATAAATAAATAAACAAATAAATAAATAAATAAATAAACATTTTTTTAAAAGGATAAGACAGAAATAAAGACCAGGCAGGCCTGCCACCCTTATCTCTGTCTGTCTGTCTGTCTGTGTGAAACCCTGGAACTGGAAGTGGGCCACCATATAGTTGCTGGTAGTTTATCCAAGGTTCTCTGGAAGAGGAGACAGTGCTTTTAAATGTTGAGCCCTTTCTGTAGCCCCACCCATCTTTCAATTTTTAGAAGTATATGTGAGGCTGTGTTTATGTACATCATATGCAGACCATAAGAGGGATTTAGATTCTCCAGAATCTGACACCCTCTACTGGAGTGTCTGAAGACAGCTACAGTTTACTTATATCTAATAAATACATACATAAATAAATAAATGAATAAATAAATAAATAAATAAACATTTTTTAAAAAGGATAAGAAAGTAAGAAAGACCAGGCAGGCCTGCCACCCTTATCTCTGTCTGTCTGTCTGTCTGTCTGTCTAATACCCTGGAACTGTAGATTGGCCACCATAGTGTTGCTGGTAGTTGATTCCAGGTTCTATGGAAGAGGAGACAATGCTGTTAATTGTTGAGCCCTTTCATTGGCCCCACCCATCTTTAAATATTTAGAAGTATATGTGAGGCTGTGTTTATGTACATCATATGCAGACCATAAATGTGATTTAGATTCTCCAGAATCTGACACCCTTTTCTGGAGTGTCTGAAGACAACTACAGTGTACTTATATCAAATAAATAAATAAATAAATAAATAAATAAATAAATAAATAAACATTTTATAAACAGGATAAGAAAGAAAGAAAGACCAGGCAGGCCTGCCATCCTTATCTCTGTCTCTCTGTCTGTCTGTCTACAGTCTGTCTGATCCCCTTGGACTCGAGATGGGCCACCATATAGTTGCTGGTAGTTGATCCCAGGTTCTCTGGAAGAGGAGACAATGCTGTTAATTGTTGAGCCCTTTCAGTGGCCCCACCCATCTTTAAATTTTTAGAAGTGTATGTGAGGCTGTGTTTATGTACATGATATGCAGACCATAAGAAGGATTTAGATTTTCCAGAATCTGACACCCTCTTCTGGAGTGTCTGAAGACAGCTAATGTGTACTTATATCTAATAAACACATAAATAAATAAATAAACATTTTTTAAAAAGTATAAGAAAGAAAGAAAGACCAGGCAGGCCTCCATATTTATGTGTGTCTCTCTGTCTGTCTGTGTGATACACTGGAACTGGAGATGGGCCACCATATAGTTGCTGGTAGTTTATCTAAGGTTCTCTGGAAGAGGAGACAATGCTGTTTTTGTTGAGCCCTTTCTGTGGCCAACACATCTTTAAATTTTTAGAAGTATATGTGAGGCTGTTTTTATGTACATCATATGCAGACCATAAGAGGGATTTAGATTCTCCAGAATCTGACACCCTCTTCCTGAGTGTCTGAAGACAGCTACAGTTTACTTATATCTAATAAATACATAAATAAATAAATGAATGAATGAATAAATAAATAAATAAATAAATAAATAAACATTTTTAAAAAGGATAAGAAAGTAATAAAGACCAGGCAGGCCTGCCACCCTTATCTCTGTCTGTCTGTCTGTCTGATTCCCTGGAACTGGAGATGGGCCACCATAGTGTTGCTGGTAGTTTATCCCAGGTTCTCTGGAAGAGGAGCCAATGATGTTAATTGTTGAGCCCTTTCAGTGGCGCCACCCATCTTTAAATATTTAGAAGTATATGTGAGGCTGTGTTTATGTACATCATATGCAGACCATAAATGTGATTTAGATTCTCCAGAATCTGAAACCCTCTTCTGGAGTGTCTGAAGGCAGCTACAGTGTACTTATATCAAATAAATAAATAAATAAATAAATAAATAAATAAATAAATAAATAAACATTTTTTAAACAGGATAAGAAAGAAAGAAAGACCAGGCAGGCCTGAAATCCTTATCTCTGTCTGTCTGTCTGTCTGTCTACAGTCTGTCTGATCCCCTTGGACTCGAGATCGGCCACCATATAGTTGCTGGTAGTTGATCCCAGGTTCTCTGGAAGAGGAGTCAGTGCTGTTAATTGTTGAGCCCTTTCAGTAGCCCAACCCATCTTTAAATTTTCAGAAGTATATGTGAGGCTGTGTTTATGTACATCATATACATACCATAAGAGGGATTTAGATATTCCAGAATCTGACACCCTCTTCTGGCGTGTCTGAAGACAGCTACAGTGTACTTATATCTAATAAATACATAAATAATTAAATAAACATTTTTTTAAAACGATAAGAAAGAAAGAAAGACCAGGCAGGCCTGCCATCCTTATCTCTGTCTGTCTGTCTGTCTGATCCCCTGGAACTGGAGATGGGCCACCATATAGTTGCTGGTAGTTGATTTCAGGTTCTCTGGAAGAGGAGACAATGCTGTTAATTGTTGAGCCCTTTCAGTGGCCCCACACATCTTTAAATTTTTAGAAGTATATGTGAGGCTGTGTTCATGTACATCATATGCAACCATAAGAGGGATATAGATTCTCCAGAATCTGACACCCTCTTCTGGAGAGTCTGAAGACAGCTACAGTGTACTTATATCTAATAAATACATAAATAAATAAACAAATAAATAAATAAATAAACAAATAAATAAACATTTTTTAAAAAGGATAAGAAAGAAAGAAAAATCAGGCAGGCCTGCCATCCTTATCTCTGTCTGTCTGTCTGTCTGTCTTATCCCCTGGAACTTGAGATGGGCCACCATATAGTTGCTGGTAGTTGATCCCACGTTCTCTGGAAGAAGAGACAATGCTGTTAATTGTTTAGCTTTTTCAGTGGGCCCACCCATCTTTAAATTTTTAGAAGTATATGCGAGGCTGTGTTTATGTACATCATATGCAGACCATAAGAGGGATTTAGATTCTCCAGAAGATGAGACCCTCTTCTAGAGTGTTTGAAGACAGCTACAGTGTACTTATATCTAATAAATAAATAATAAATAAATAAACATTTTCTAAAAAGTATAAGTAAGAAAGAAAGAACAGGCAGGCCTCCATCCTTATCTCTTTCTGTCTGTCTGTCTGTCTGATACCCTGGAACTGCAGATGGGCCACCATATTGTTGCTGGTAGTTGATCCCAGGTTCTCTGGAAGAGGAGACAATGATGTTAATTGTTGAGCCCTTTCAGTGGTCCTACCCATCTTTAAATTTTTAGAAGTATATGTGAGGCTGTGTTTATGTACATCATATGCAGACCATAAGAGGGATTTAGATTCTCCAGAATCTGACACCCTCTTCTGGAGTGTCTGAAGACAGCTACTGTGTACTTATATCTAATAAATACATAAATAAATAATTAAAAAAACATTATTTAAAAAGGATAAGAAAAAAGAAAGACCAGGCAGGCCTGCCATCCTTATCCTTGTCTCTCTGTCTGTCTGTCTGATAACATGGAACTGGAGATGGGCCACCATAAAGTTGCTGGTAGTTGATCCCAGGATCTCTGATGAGTAGACAATGCTGTTAATTGTTGAGACCTTTCAGTGGCCCCACACATCTTTAAATTTTTAGAAGTATATGTGAGGCTGTGTTTATGTACATCATATGCAGACCATAAGAGGGATATAGATTCTCCAGAATCTGACACCCTCTTCTGGAGTGTCTGAAGATAGCTAAAGTGTACTTATATCTAATAAATAAATAAATAAATAAATAAATAAATAAATAAATAAACAAACAAACTTTTTTAAAAAGAATAAGATAGAAAGAAAGACCAGGCTGGACGGTCATCCTTATCTATGTCTGTCTGTCTGTCTCTCTGTCTGCCTGTCTGTCTGATCTCCTGGAACTGGAGATGGGCCACCATATAGTTGCTGGTAGTTGATCCCAGGTACTCTGAAGAGGAGACAATTCTGTTAATTGTTCAGCCCTTTCAGTGGCCCCACTCATCTTTAAATTTCTAGAAGTAAATGTGATGCTGTGTTTATGTACATCATATTCAGACCATAAGAGGGATTTAGATTCTCCAGAATCTGACACCGTCTTTTGGAGTGTCTATGACGGATACAGTGTACATATATCTAATAAATTCATAAATAAATAAATAAATAAATAAATAAATAAATAAATAAATAAACATTTTTTAAAAAGGATAAGAAAAAAAGAAAGACCAGCAGGCCTGCCATCCTTATCTCTGTCTGTCTGTCTGTCTAATCCCCTGGAACTGGAGATGGGCCACCATATAGTTGCTGGTAGTTGATCCCAGGTTCTCTGGAAGAGGAGACAATGCTGTTAATTGTTGAGCGCTTTCAGTGGCCCCACACATCTTGAAATTTTTAGAAGTATATGTGAGTCTGTGTTTATGTACATCATATGCAGACCAAAAGAGGGATTTAGATTCTCCACAATCTGACACCCTCTTCTGGAGTGTCTGAAGACAGATAGAGTGTACTTATATCTAATAAATAAATAAATAAATAAATAAATAAATAAATAAATGAATGAATGAATAAATAAATAAATAAATAAGTAAATAAACAAACATTTTTTAAAAAGGATAAGAAAAAAAGAAAGACCAGCAGGCCTGCCATCCTTATCTCTGTCTGTCTGTCTGTCTGTCTGTCAGTCTGATCCCCTGGAACTGGAATGGGCCCCATATATTTGCTGGTAGTTGATCCGAGGTTCTCTGGAAGAGGAGACAATGCTGTTAATTGTTGAGTCCTTTCAGTGGCCCCACACATCTTTAAATTTTTAGAAGTATATGTGAGTCTGTGTTTATGTACATCATATGCAGACCATAAGAGGGATTTAGATTCTCAAGAATCTGACAACATCTTCTGAAGTGTCTGAAGACAGCTACAGTGTACTTATATCTAATAAATACATAAATAAAAAAATAAATAAATAAATAAATAAACATTTTTTCAACAGTATAATAAAGAAAGAAAGACCAGGCACGCCTGCCATCCTTATCTCTGTCTGTCTGTCTGTCTGTCTGATCCCCTGGAACTGGAGATGGGCCACCATATAGTTGCTGGTAGTTGATCCCAGGTTCTCTGGAAGAGGAGACAATGCTGTTAATTGTTGAGCCCTTTCTTTTGTGACCCCACACATCTTGAAATTTTTAGAAGTATATGTGAGTCTGTGTTTATGTACATCATATGCAGACCAAAAGAGGGATTTAGATTCTCCAGAATCTGACACCCTCTTCGGGAGTGTCTGAAGACAGCTACAGTGTACTTATATCTAAAAAATACATAAATAAATAAATAAATAAACATTTTTTAAAAAGGATAAGAAAGAAAGAAAGACCAGGCAGGCCTGCCATCCTTATCTCTGTCTTTCTGTCTGTCTGTTTGTCTGTCTGATCCCCTGAAACTGGAGATGGGCCAACATATAGTTGCTGGTAGTTGATCCCAGGTTCTCTAGAAGAGGAGACAATGCTGTTAATTGTTGTTTCCTTTCAGTGGCCCCAACCATCTTTAAATTTTTAGAAGAATATGTGAGGCTGTGTTTATGTACATCATATGCAGAACATAAATGGGATTTACGTTCTGCAGAATCAAACACCCTCTTCTGGAGTGTCTGAAGATAGCTATAGTGTACTTATATCTAATAAATACATAAATAAATAAATAAACCTTTTTTAAAATGATAAGAAAGAAAGAAAGACCAGGCAGGCCTGCCATCCTTATCTCTGTCTGTCTGTCTGTGTGTCTGTCTGATCCCCTGGAACTGGAGATGGGCCACCATATAATTACTGGTTATTGATCCCAGGTTCTCTGGAAGAGGAGACAATGCTGTTAATTGTTGATCCCTTTTAGTGGCCCCACCCATCTTTAAATTTTTAGAAGTATATGTGAGGCTGTGTTTATGTACATCATATGCAGACCATAAGAGGGATTTAGATTCTCCAGAATCTGACAACCTCTTCTGGAGTGTCTGAAGACAAGTATTGTGTACTTATATCTAATAAATACATTAAAAATAAATAAATAAATAAATAAATAAATAAATAAATAAATAAATAAACATTTTTTTTAAACGGAGAAGAAAGAAAGAAAGACCATGCAGGCCTGCCATCCTTATCACTTTCTGTCTGTCTGTCTGTCTGATCCCCTGTAACTGTAGATGGGACACCATATAGTTGCTGGTAGTTGATCCCAGGTTCTCTGGAAAAGGAGACAATGCTGTTAATTGTTGAGCCCTTTCAGTGGCCCCACCCATCTTTAAATTTTTAGAAGTATATGTGAGGCTATGTTTATGTACATCAAATGCAGACCATAAGAGGGATTTAGATTCTCCAGCATATGACACCCTCTTCTGGAGTGTCTGAAGACAGCTACAGTGTACTTTTGTCTAATAAATACTTAAATAAACAAATAAACATTTTTAAATAAGGATAATAAAGAAAGAAAATCCAGGCAGGCCTTCCATCCTTATATCTGTCTGTCTGTCTGTCTGTCTGTCTGATCCCCTGGAACTGGAGATGGGCCACCACATAGTTGCTGGTAGTTTAATCCCAGGTTCTCTGGAAGAGGAGACAATGCTGTTAATTGTTGAGCCCTTTCAGTGGCCCCACACATCTTTAAATTTTTAGAAATATATGTGAGGCTGTGTTTATGTACATTGTATGTAGACCATAAGAGGGATTTATATTCTCCAGAATCTGATACCCTCTTCTGGAGTGTCTGAAGACAGCTACAGTGTACTTATATCTAATAAATACATAAATAAATAAATAAATAAACATGTTTTAAAAAGGATAAGAAAGAAAGAAAAACCAGGCAGGCCTGCCATCCTTGTCTGTCTGTCTGTCTGTCTGTCTCTCTGATCCCCTGGATCTGGAGATGGGCCACCATATAGTTGCTGGTAGTTGATCCCAGGTTCTCTGGAAGAGGAGACAATCATGTTAATTGTTGAGCCCTCACAGTGGCCCCACCCATCTTTAAATTTTTAGAAATAAATGTGAAGCTGTTTTTACGTACATCATATGCATATCATAAGAGGGACTTAGATTCTCCAGAATCTGACACCCTCTTCCTGAGTGTCTGAAGACAGCTACAGTGTACTTATATATAATAAATTCATAAATAAATAAATAAACCTTTTTAAACGGATAAGAAAGAAATAAAAACCAGGAAGGCCTGCCATCCTTGTCTTTATGTCTGTCTGTCTGTCTGATCGCCTGGAACTGGAGATGGGCCACCATATAGTTGCTGGTAGTTGATCCCAGGTTCTCTGGAAGAGGAGACAATGCTGTTAATTTTTGAGCCCTTTCAGTGGCCCCACCCATCTTTAAATTTTTATAAGTATATGTGAGGCTGTGTTCATGTACATCATATGCAGACCATAAGAGGGATTTAGATTCTCCAGAATCTGACACCCTCTTCTGGAGTGTCTGAAGACAGCTACAGTGTACTTATATCGAATAAATAAATAAATAAATAAATAAATAAATAAATAAATAAACATTTTTTAAAAGGATAAGAAAGAATGAAAGACCAGGTAGGCCTGCCATCCTTAACTCTATCTGTCTGTATCTCTGTCTGTCTGTCTGATCCCCTGGAACTGGAGATGGGCCACCATATAGTTGCTGGTAGTTGATCCCAGGTTCTCTGGAAGAGGAGACAATGATCTTAATTGTTGAGCCCTTTCAGTGGTCCTACCCATCTTTAAATTTTTAGAAGTATATGTGAGGCTGTGTTTATGTACATCATATGCAGACCATAAGAGGGATATAGATTCTCCAGAATCTGACACCCTCTTCTGGAGTGTCTGAAGACAGCTACAGTGTACTTATATCTAAAAAATACATAAATAAATAAATAAATAAACATTTTTTAAAAAGGATAAGAAAGAAAGAAAGACCAGGCAGGCCTGCCATCCTTATCTCTGTCTTTCTGTCTGTCTGTTTGTCTGTCTGATCCCCTGAAACTGGAGATGGGCCAACATATAGTTGCTGGTAGTTGATCCCAGGTTCTCTAGAAGAGGAGACAATGCTGTTAATTGTTGTTTCCTTTCAGTGGCCCCAACCATCTTTAAATTTTTAGAAGAATATGTGAGGCTGTGTTTATGTACATCATATGCAGAACATAAATGGGATTTACGTTCTGCAGAATCAAACACCCTCTTCTGGAGTGTCTGAAGATAGCTATAGTGTACTTATATCTAATAAATACATAAATAAATAAATAAACCTTTTTTAAAATGATAAGAAAGAAAGAAAGACCAGGCAGGCCTGCCATCCTTATCTCTGTCTGTCTGTCTGTGTGTCTGTCTGATCCCCTGGAACTGGAGATGGGCCACCATATAATTACTGGTTATTGATCCCAGGTTCTCTGGAAGAGGAGACAATGCTGTTAATTGTTGATCCCTTTTAGTGGCCCCACCCATCTTTAAATTTTTAGAAGTATATGTGAGGCTGTGTTTATGTACATCATATGCAGACCATAAGAGGGATTTAGATTCTCCAGAATCTGACAACCTCTTCTGGAGTGTCTGAAGACAAGTATTGTGTACTTATATCTAATAAATACATTAAAAATAAATAAATAAATAAATAAATAAATAAATAAATAAATAAAAATAAATAAATAAATAAACATTTTTTTTAAACGGAGAAGAAAGAAAGAAAGACCATGCAGGCCTGCCATCCTTATCACTTTCTGTCTGTCTGTCTGTCTGTCTGATCCCCTGTAACTGTAGATGGGACACCATATAGTTGCTGGTAGTTGATCCCAGGCTCTCTGGAAAAGGAGACAATGCTGTTAATTGTTGAGCCCTTTCAGTGGCCCCACCCATCTTTAAATTTTTAGAAGTATATGTGAGGCTATGTTTATGTACATCAAATGCAGACCATAAGAGGGATTTAGATTCTCCAGCATATGACACCCTCTTCTGGAGTGTCTGAAGACAGCTACAGTGTACTTATGTCTAATAAATACTTAAATAAACAAATAAACATTTTTAAATAAGGATAATAAAGAAAGAAAATCCAGGCAGGCCTTCCATCCTTATATCTGTCTGTCTGTCTGTCTGTCTGTCTGATCCCCTGGAACTGGAGATGGGCCACCACATAGTTGCTGGTAGTTTAATCCCAGGTTCTCTGGAAGAGGAGACAATGCTGTTAATTGTTGAGCCCTTTCAGTGGCCCCACACATCTTTAAATTTTTAGAAATATATGTGAGGCTGTGTTTATGTACATTGTATGTAGACCATAAGAGGGATTTATATTCTCCAGAATCTGATACCCTCTTCTGGAGTGTCTGAAGACAGCTACAGTGTACTTATATCTAATAAATACATAAATAAATAAATAAATAAACATGTTTTAAAAAGGATAAGAAAGAAAGAAAAACCAGGCAGGCCTGCCATCCTTGTCTGTCTGTCTGTCTGTCTGTCTCTCTGATCCCCTGGATCTGGAGATGGGCCACCATATAGTTGCTGGTAGTTGATCCCAGGTTCTCTGGAAGAGGAGACAATCATGTTAATTGTTGAGCCCTCACAGTGGCCCCACCCATCTTTAAATTTTTAGAAATAAATGTGAAGCTGTTTTTACGTACATCATATGCATATCATAAGAGGGACTTAGATTCTCCAGAATCTGACACCCTCTTCCTGAGTGTCTGAAGACAGCTACAGTGTACTTATATATAATAAATTCATAAATAAATAAATAAACCTTTTTAAACGGATAAGAAAGAAATAAAAACCAGGAAGGCCTGCCATCCTTGTCTTTATGTCTGTCTGTCTGTCTGATCGCCTGGAACTGGAGATGGGCCACCATATAGTTGCTGGTAGTTGATCCCAGGTTCTCTGGAAGAGGAGACAATGCTGTTAATTTTTGAGCCCTTTCAGTGGCCCCACCCATCTTTAAATTTTTATAAGTATATGTGAGGCTGTGTTCATGTACATCATATGCAGACCATAAGAGGGATTTAGATTCTCCAGAATCTGACACCCTCTTCTGGAGTGTCTGAAGACAGCTACAGTGTACTTATATCGAATAAATAAATAAATAAATAAATAAATAAATAAATAAATAAATAAATAAATAAAAAAATAAACATTTTTTAAAAGGATAAGAAAGAATGAAAGACCAGGTAGGCCTGCCATCCTTAACTCTATCTGTCTGTATCTCTGTCTGTCTGTCTGATCCCCTGGAACTGGAGATGGGCCACCATATAGTTGCTGGTAGTTGATCCCAGGTTCTCTGGAAGAGGAGGCAATGATCTTAATTGTTGAGCCCTTTCAGTGGTCCTACCCATCTTTAAATTTTTAGAAGTATATGTGAGGCTGTGTTTATGTACATCATATGCAGACCATAAGAGGGATATAGATTCTCCAGAATCTGAAACCCTCTTCTGGAGTGTCTGAAGACAGCTACAGTGTACTTATATCTAATAAATACATAAATAAATAAATAAATAAATATACATTTTTTAAAAGGGATAAGAAAGAAAGAAAAACCAGGCAGGCTTCCATCCTTGTCTGTCTTTCTCTCTGTCTGTCTGTCTTGCCTAGCCCCTTGCGTTGCCTAGCCTAGCCCCTTGCCTTGCCTAGCCCAGCCCCTTGCCTAGCCTAGCCTAGCCCAGCCCTGCCTTGCCTAGCCCTGCCTATCCCTGTCTTTAACCAGGCTGGCCTCGAACTCAGAAACTGACTGCCTCTGCCTCCAGAGTGCTCTCATTAAGAGCTCGAGCCACCACTGACTGTTGGGTTTTCTAAGTCTTACATAGGTATGGTCTGTTTCTCAACTGTGAAACCCTAATTAACACATGTAGTCTGTCCTAGGTCAGCCATAGCTACAGACTGAGGCCTTTTCTAAAACAAAACAAAAGAAAACAAAAAAAATAGAAATAATAAAATAAATAAATTAAGAAACCACATGATATCTTTTCTTTCTTTCAATGATACTCAGAGTTTGAAGCAGTTCACCCATGAGACCTCAGCTCCGGACATTGAGGCTGTTTCCCTAACAAGTATTATGGCTGAACCTGAGGGGTTCTACTGCTGATTTGTGTCCCCCACTTTAAAAAAATAGTTGTTTTCAAAGGCTGCAGGTTCTTAGCTCTGTTCCTTGTTACAGTTGAGTCACAGCCCTGAAAGTTCAGTGGTAGTTAAAGGCACTGAGAAGGGCTTCCTATAGACATCAAAGACCAAGTCTTTGTTATTAAAAAGTTAATCTGGATTCCCCCACACCCTGGCATCCTTAGAATTCCTAGAAAGGACGGCAGGGACCTGGGCAGAAGAGTGCAAGGCTACTGGTGTTTGTAAGTGGTAACAGAAAGCTTTCTCTTGTTGGTACCCTACCCCAAGTTACACTGTCACTTCTTTTTCCTAGTTGTTGTTTTGTAGGTTTGTATTCTCAACATAGACCCTTTTCCTTCCTAACCTTGGCTGTCCTGAACCTTACTGTCCTTGAACTCAGTGATTTGCCTGTCTTGCTGGGATGAAACTGTGAGCTACCATCCAGAAGGAAGCACCCTGCTGAGGTTAGATTGGGGTCTCTTCCATTTTCCTCTATGAACATGCATATGGCAGGCCTGTTCTTTCTTTTTTACTTTTCCTTTTCTTTTTAAAGATTTATTTATTTATTATATTTAAGTATGCTGTAGCTATCTTCAGACAGTCCAGAAGAGGGTGTCAGATTCTGAAGAATCTAAATCATTCTTATTGTCTGCATATGATGTATATAAACACAGCCTCACATATACTCAAAAAAAAAAAAAAAGAAAGAAAGATGTGGCTACAGAGAGGGCTCAACAATTAAGAGCATTGTCTCCTCTTCCAGAGAACCTGGGCTCAATTACCAGTATTATATATGGTGGCCCATCTCCAGTTCCAGGGGATCTAATACTCTGTTCTGGAGTCTGTGGGCACAGCATACACATGCAAAACATTCTTACACAATCATTGAGAGAGGAGAGAGAGGGGTTGAGAGAGAGGGGAGGTAATCATACCTCCTGACGAGTTTGAAGACCTGAGCTTCATCACTCACACAAATAAATAAATGCAAAATATTTTTAAAAAATAAACTCTGCCATTGCCCTTTAAAAATTCCTAGAAAACAAGTTTTATAAGCAACAGTTATATTTACTATATCTAAAGAACAGTCATGAGCATATTCTCTAAATAGAAAAAGGCCTGTTAGTCTTAGAAATGGAAAAGACAAACCAAGGAAGGTTTGCAATTACATAATGAGGCAGCTCAGCCCAGCTAGTAGGTTGGAAATAAGACTGGAGAATAGGATACACCTGAAGACAGCCAGCCATTGCTTTTTGTTTTGGAGGCTGAAAGGATACACCTGAAGACAGCCAATGCTGTGTGATGGTGATCTGGTATTTTTTTTTAATTTTTAAAAACTTTAACACTTTTTATAAAACCTCTTTCTTTCTTTTCTTTCTTTTCTTTCTTTTCTTTCTTTTCTTTCTTTTCTTTCTTTTCTTTCTTTTCTTTCTTTTCTTTCTTTTCTTTCTTTTCTTTCTTCTCACCCTGGCCTAGTCTACCCTAGCCTACCCTAGCCTACCCTAGCCTACCCTAGCCTACCCTAGCCTACCCTAGCCTACCCTAGCCTACCCTAGCCTACCCTAGCCTACCCTAGCCCTGCCTAACCATGTCTTTCACCAGGGTGGCCTCGAACTCAGAAACTTACTGCCTCTGCCTACAGAGTGCTCTCATTAAGAGCTTGAGCCACCACTGAAGGTCGGGTTTTCTAAACCTTACCTTGCTCTTGGTGTCTGTTCTCAGCTGTGAAACCCTAATTAACACAGGTAGGCAGTCCTGGGTCAGCCAGAGCTACAGACTGAGGCCTTCTCTAAAAACAAATAAAACAAAACAAAACAACAAATAGAAATAATAAAATACATAAATTAAACAACCACAGCATAGCTTTTCTCTCTCTAGGTGGTACTCAGAAATTCCAGCAGTTGGACTGTGACACCTCAGCTCAGTATATGTGAGGCTGTGTTTATGTACATCATACACAGACCATAAAAGGGATTTAGATTCTCTAGAATCTAACACACTCTTCTGGAGTGTCTGTAGACAGCTACAGTGTACTTATATATAATAAATACATAAATAAATAAACATTTTTTAAAGGATAAGAAAGAAAGAAAGACCAGGCAGGCCTGCCATCCTTATCTCTGTCTGTCTGTCTGTCTGTCTGATCCCCTGGAACTGCAGATGGGCCACCATATAGTTGCTGGTAGTTGATCCCAGGTTCTCTGGAAGAGGAGACAATGATGTTAATTGTTGAGCCCTTTCAGTGGTCCTACCCATCTTTAAATTTTTAGAAGTATATGTGAGGCTGTGTTTATGTACATCATATGCAGACCATAAGAGGGATTTAGATTCTCCAGAATCTGACACCCTATTCTGGAGTGTCTGAAGACAGCTACAGTATACTTATATCTAATAAATACATAAATAAATAAATAAATAAATAAATAAATAAATAAACATTTTTAAAAATGGATAAGAAAGAAAGAAAGACCAGGCAGGCATGCCATCCTTATCCTTGTCTGTTTCTCTGTCTGTCTGTCTGATCCCCTGGAACTGGAGATGGGCCACCATATAGTTGATGGTAGTTGATCCCAGGTTCTCTGGAGAGGAGATAATGCTGTTAATTGTTGAGCCCTTTCAGTGGTCCCACCCATCTTTAAATTTTTAGAAGTATATGTGAGTCTCTGTTTATGTATATCATATGCAGACCATAACAAGGATTTAGATTCTCCAGAATCTGACACCCTCTACTGGAGTGTCTGAAGACAGCTACAGTGTAATTATATCTAATAAATTCATAAATAAACACATAAACATTTTTTAAAAAGGATAAGAAAGAATGAAAAACCAGACAGGCCTGCCATTCTAGTCTGTCTGTCTGTCTGTCTGTCTGATCCCCTGGAACTGGAGATGGGCCTTTATATAGTTGCTGGTAGTTGATCCCAGGTTCTCTGGAAGAGGAGACAATGCTGTTAATTGTTGAGCCCTTTCAGTGGCCCCACCCATCTTTAAGTTTTTAGAGGTATATGTGAGGCTGTGTTTATGTACATCATATGCAGATCATAAGAGGGATATAGATTCTCCAGAATCTGACACCCTCTTCGGGAGTGTTTGAAGACAGCTACCGTGTACTTTTATCTAATAAATACATACATAAATTAATAAACATTTTTAAAAAGGATAAGAAAGAAAGAAAGACCAGGCAGGCCTGCCACCTTGTCTGTCTGTCTGTCTGTCTGTCTCTCTATCTGTCAGATCCCCTGGAACTGGAGATGGGCCACCATATAGTTGCTGGTAGTTGATCCCAGGTACTCTGGAAGAGGAGACAATGCTGTTAGTTGTTGAGCCCTTTCAGTAGCCCCACCCATCTTTAAATTTTTAGAAGTATATGTGAGGCTGTGTTTATGTACATCATATGCAGACCATACGAGGGATTTAGATTCTCCAGTATCTGACACCCTCTTCTGGAGTGTCTGAAGACAGCTACATTGTACTTATATCTAATAAATACATAAATAAATAAATAAATATATACATACATAAATAAATAAACATTTTTTATAAAGGATAAGAAAAAAAGAAAGACCAGGCAGGCCTGCCATCCTTATCTCTGTCTGTCTGTCTGTCTGTCTGATCCACTGGAACGAAAGATGGGCCACCATATAGTTGCTCATTGTTGATCCCAGGTTCTCTGGAAGAGGAGTCAATGCTGTTAATTATTGAGCCCTTTCTGGGGCCCCACCCATCTTTAAATTTTTAGAACTATATGTGAGGATGTGTTTATGTACATCATATGCAGACCATAAGAGGGATTTATATTCTCCAGAATCTGACACCCTCTTCTGGAGTGACTGAAGACAACTACAGTGTACTTATATCTAATAAATAAATAAATAAATAAATAAATAAATAAATAAATAAACATTTTTAAAAATGGATAAGAAAGAAAGAAAGAAAGACCAGGCAGGCCTGCCATCCTTATCTCTGTCTATCTGTCTGTCTGTCTGATACCCTGGAACTGGAGATGGGCCACCATATAGTTGCTGGTAGTTGATCCCAGTTTCTCTGCAAGAGGAGACAATGCTGTTAATTTTTGAGCCCTTTCAGTGGCTCCACCCATCTTTAAATTTTTAGAAGAATTTGTGAGGCTGTATTTATGTACATCATATGCAGACCATAAGAGGGATTTAGATTTTTCAGAATCTGACACCCTCTTCTGGAGTGTCTGAAGACAGCTAGAGTGTACTTATATCTAATAAATACATAAATAAATAAATAAACATGTTTTAAAAAGGATAAGAAAGAAATAAAAACCAAGCAGGCCTGCCTTACTTGTCTGTTTGTCTATCTGTCTATCTGATCCCCTGAAACTGGAGATGGGCCACCATATTTTTGCTGGTAGTTGATCCCAGGTTCTCTGGAAGAGGAGACAATGCTGGTATTTTTTGAGCCCTTTAAGTGGCCCCACCCATCTTTAAATTTTTAGAAGTATATGTGAGGCTGTGTTTATATACATCATATGCAGACCATAAGAGGGATTTAGATTCTCCGTAATCTGACACCCTCTTCTGGAGTGTCTGAAGACAGCTACTGTGTACTTATATCTAATAAATACATACATAAATAAATAAATAAACATTTTTTAAAAGGATAAGAAGGAAAGAAAGACCAGGTACGCCTGCCATCCTTATCTCTGTCTGTCAGTCTGTCTGTCTGATCCCCTGGAACTAGAGATGGGCCACCATATAGTTGCTGGTAGTTGATCCCAGGTTCTCTGGAAGAGGAGACAATGCTGTTAATTGTTGAGCCCTTTCAGTGGCCCCACCCATCTTTAAATTTTTAGAAGTATATGTGAGGCTGTGTTTATGTACATTGTATGCAGACCATAAGAGGGATTTAGATTCTCCAGAAACTGATACCCTCTTCTGGAGTGTCTGAAGACATCTACAGTGTACTTATATCTAATAAAGAAAGAAAGAAAGAAAGAAAGAAAGAAAGAAAGAAAGAAAGAAAGAAAGAAAGAAAGAAAGAAAGAAAGAAAGAAAGAAAGAAAGATGTTTTAAAAAGGATAAGAAAGAATGAAAAACCAGACAGGCCTGCCATTCTAGTCTGTCTGTCTATCTGTCTGTCTGATCCCCTGGAACTGGAGATGGGCCATTATATAAAAGCTGGTAGTTGATCCCAGGTTCTCTGGAAGAGGAGACAATGCTGTTAATTTTTGAGCAGTAAAGTGGCCCCACCCATCTTTACATTTTTAGAAGTATATGTGAGGCTGTGTTTATGTACCTCATATGCAGACCATAAGAGGGATTTAGATTGTCCAGAATCTGACACCGTCTTCTGGAGTGTCAGAAGACTGCTACCATGTACTTATATCTAATAAATTAATAAATAAATAAATAAATAATCATTTTTTAAAATTGATAAGAAAAAAAGAAATACCAGGCAGGCCTGCCATCCTTATCTCTGTCTGTCTGTCTATCTGTCTTTCTGATTCCCTGGACCTGGAAATGGGCCACCATATAGTTGCTGGTAGTTGATCTCAGGTTCTCTGGAAGAGGAGACAATGCTGTTATTGTTGAGCCCTTTCAGTGGCCCCACCCATCTTTAAATTTTTGGAAGTAAATGTGAGTCTGTGTTTATGTACATCATATGCAGACCATAAGAGGGATTTAGATTCTCCAGAATCTGACAACCTCTTCTGGAGTGTCTGAAGACCTCTACAGTGTACTTATATCTAATAAATACATAAATAAATAAACATTTTTTCAAAAAGGATAAGAAAGAAAGAACAACCAGGCAGGCCTGCCATCCTTGTCTGTTTGTCTCTCTGTCTGTCTGATCCCGTGAAACTGGAGATGGGCCAACATATTTTTGCTGGTAGTTGATCCCAGGTTCTCTGTAAGAGGAGACAATGCTGTTAATTGTTGAGCCCTTCAGTGGCCCCACCCATCTTTAAATTTTTATAAGTATATGTGAGGCTGTGTTCATGTACATCATATGCAGACCATAAGAGGGATTTAGATTCTCCAGAATCTGACACCCTCTTCTGGAGTGTCTGAAGACAGCTACAGTGTACTTATATCGAATAAATAAATAAATAAATAAATAAATAAATAAATAAATAAATAAATAAATAAATAAACATTTTTTAAAAGGATAAGAAAGAATGAAAGACCAGGTAGGCCTGCCATCCTTAACTCTATCTGTCTGTATCTCTGTCTGTCTGTCTGATCCCCTGGAACTGGAGATGGGCCACCATATAGTTGCTGGTAGTTGATCCCAGGTTCTCTGGAAGAGGAGGCAATGATCTTAATTGTTGAGCCCTTTCAGTGGTCCTACCCATCTTTAAATTTTTAGAAGTATATGTGAGGCTGTGTTTATGTACATCATATGCAGACCATAAGAGGGATATAGATTCTCCAGAATCTGAAACCCTCTTCTGGAGTGTCTGAAGACAGCTACAGTGTACTTATATCTAATAAATACATAAATAAATAAATAAATAAATATACATTTTTTAAAAGGGATAAGAAAGAAAGAAAAACCAGGCAGGCTTCCATCCTTGTCTGTCTTTCTCTCTGTCTGTCTGTCTTGCCTAGCCCCTTGCGTTGCCTAGCCTAGCCCCTTGCCTTGCCTAGCCCAGCCCCTTGCCTAGCCTAGCCTAGCCCAGCCCTGCCTTGCCTAGCCCTGCCTATCCCTGTCTTTAACCAGGCTGGCCTCGAACTCAGAAACTGACTGCCTCTGCCTCCAGAGTGCTCTCATTAAGAGCTCGAGCCACCACTGACTGTTGGGTTTTCTAAGTCTTACATAGGTATGGTCTGTTTCTCAACTGTGAAACCCTAATTAACACATGTAGTCTGTCCTAGGTCAGCCATAGCTACAGACTGAGGCCTTTTCTAAAACAAAACAAAAGAAAACAAAAAAAATAGAAATAATAAAATAAATAAATTAAGAAACCACATGATATCTTTTCTTTCTTTCAATGATACTCAGAGTTTGAAGCAGTTCACCCATGAGACCTCAGCTCCGGACATTGAGGCTGTTTCCCTAACAAGTATTATGGCTGAACCTGAGGGGTTCTACTGCTGATTTGTGTCCCCCACTTTAAAAAAATAGTTGTTTTCAAAGGCTGCAGGTTCTTAGCTCTGTTCCTTGTTACAGTTGAGTCACAGCCCTGAAAGTTCAGTGGTAGTTAAAGGCACTGAGAAGGGCTTCCTATAGACATCAAAGACCAAGTCTTTGTTATTAAAAAGTTAATCTGGATTCCCCCACACCCTGGCATCCTTAGAATTCCTAGAAAGGACGGCAGGGACCTGGGCAGAAGAGTGCAAGGCTACTGGTGTTTGTAAGTGGTAACAGAAAGCTTTCTCTTGTTGGTACCCTACCCCAAGTTACACTGTCACTTCTTTTTCCTAGTTGTTGTTTTGTAGGTTTGTATTCTCAACATAGACCCTTTTCCTTCCTAACCTTGGCTGTCCTGAACCTTACTGTCCTTGAACTCAGTGATTTGCCTGTCTTGCTGGGATGAAACTGTGAGCTACCATCCAGAAGGAAGCACCCTGCTGAGGTTAGATTGGGGTCTCTTCCATTTTCCTCTATGAACATGCATATGGCAGGCCTGTTCTTTCTTTTTTACTTTTCCTTTTCTTTTTAAAGATTTATTTATTTATTATATTTAAGTATGCTGTAGCTATCTTCAGACAGTCCAGAAGAGGGTGTCAGATTCTGAAGAATCTAAATCATTCTTATTGTCTGCATATGATGTATATAAACACAGCCTCACATATACTCAAAAAAAAAAAAAAAAGAAAGAAAGATGTGGCTACAGAGAGGGCTCAACAATTAAGAGCATTGTCTCCTCTTCCAGAGAACCTGGGCTCAATTACCAGTATTATATATGGTGGCCCATCTCCAGTTCCAGGGGATCTAATACTCTGTTCTGGAGTCTGTGGGCACAGCATACACATGCAAAACATTCTTACACAATCATTGAGAGAGGAGAGAGAGGGGTTGAGAGAGAGGGGAGGTAATCATACCTCCTGACGAGTTTGAAGACCTGAGCTTCATCACTCACACAAATAAATAAATGCAAAATATTTTTAAAAAATAAACTCTGCCATTGCCCTTTAAAAATTCCTAGAAAACAAGTTTTATAAGCAACAGTTATATTTACTATATCTAAAGAACAGTCATGAGCATATTCTCTAAATAGAAAAAGGCCTGTTAGTCTTAGAAATGGAAAAGACAAACCAAGGAAGGTTTGCAATTACATAATGAGGCAGCTCAGCCCAGCTAGTAGGTTGGAAATAAGACTGGAGAATAGGATACACCTGAAGACAGCCAGCCATTGCTTTTTGTTTTGGAGGCTGAAAGGATACACCTGAAGACAGCCAATGCTGTGTGATGGTGATCTGGTATTTTTTTTTTAATTTTTAAAAACTTTAACACTTTTTATAAAACCTCTTTCTTTCTTTTCTTTCTTTTCTTTCTTTTCTTTCTTTTCTTTCTTTTCTTTCTTTTCTTTCTTTTCTTTCTTTTCTTTCTTTTCTTTCTTTTCTTTCTTTTCTTTCTTTTCTTTCTTTTCTTTCTTTTCTTTCTTTTCTTTCTTTTCTTTCTTTTCTTTCTTTTCTTTCTTTTCTTTCTTTTCTTTCTTTTCTTTCTTTTCTTTCTTTTCTTTCTTTTCTTTCTTTTCTTTCTTTTCTTTCTTTTCTTTCTTTTCTTTCTTTTCTTTCTTTTCTTTCTTTTCTTTCTTTTCTTTCTTTTCTTTCTTTTCTTTCTTTTCTTTCTTTTCTTTCTTTTCTTTCTTTTCTTTCTTTTCTTTCTTTTCTTTCTTTTCTTTCTTTTCTTTCTTTTCTTTCTTTTCTTTCTTTTCTTTCTTTTCTTTCTTTTCTTTCTTTTCTTTCTTTTCTTTCTTTTCTTTCTTTTCTTTCTTTTCTTTCTTTTCTTTCTTTTCTTTCTTTTCTTTCTTTTCTTTCTTTTCTTTCTTTTCTTTCTTTTCTTTCTTTTCTTTCTTTTCTTTCTTTTCTTTCTTTTCTTTCTTTTCTTTCTTTTCTTTCTTTTCTTTCTTTTCTTTCTTTTCTTTCTTTTCTTTCTTTTCTTTCTTTTCTTTCTTTTCTTTCTTTTCTTTCTTTTCTTTCTTTTCTTTCTTTTCTTTCTTTTCTTTCTTTTCTTTCTTTTCTTTCTTTTCTTTCTTTTCTTTCTTTTCTTTCTTTTCTTTCTTTTCTTTCTTTTCTTTCTTTTCTTTCTTTTCTTTCTTTTCTTTCTTTTCTTTCTTTTCTTTCTTTTCTTTCTTTTCTTTCTTTTCTTTCTTTTCTTTCTTTTCTTTCTTTTCTTTCTTTTCTTTCTTTTCTTTCTTTTCTTTCTTTTCTTTCTTTTCTTTCTTTTCTTTCTTTTCTTTCTTTTCTTTCTTTTCTTTCTTTTCTTTCTTTTCTTTCTTTTCTTTCTTTTCTTTCTTTTCTTTCTTTTCTTTCTTTTCTTTCTTTTCTTTCTTTTCTTTCTTTTCTTTCTTTTCTTTCTTTTCTTTCTTTTCTTTCTTTTCTTTCTTTTCTTTCTTTTCTTTCTTTTCTTTCTTTTCTTTCTTTTCTTTCTTTTCTTTCTTTTCTTTCTTTTCTTTCTTTTCTTTCTTTTCTTTCTTTTCTTTCTTTTCTTTCTTTTCTTTCTTTTCTTTCTTTTCTTTCTTTTCTTTCTTTTCTTTCTTTTCTTTCTTTTCTTTCTTTTCTTTCTTTTCTTTCTTTTCTTTCTTTCTTTCTTTTCTTTCTTTTCTTTCTTTTCTTTCTTTTCTTTCTTTTCTTTCTTTTCTTTCTTTTCTTTCTTTTCTTTCTTTTCTTTCTTTTCTTTCTTTTCTTTCTTTTCTTTCTTTTCTTTCTTTTCTTTCTTTTCTTTCTTTTCTTTCTTTTCTTTCTTTTCTTTCTTTTCTTTCTTTTCTTTCTTTTCTTTCTTTTCTTTCTTTTCTTTCTTTTCTTTCTTTTCTTTCTTTTCTTTCTTTTCTTTCTTTTCTTTCTTTTCTTTCTTTTCTTTCTTTTCTTTCTTTTCTTTCTTTTCTTTCTTTTCTTTCTTTTCTTTCTTTTCTTTCTTTTCTTTCTTTTCTTTCTTTTCTTTCTTTTCTTTCTTTTCTTTCTTTTCTTTCTTTTCTTTCTTTTCTTTCTTTTCTTTCTTTTCTTTCTTTTCTTTCTTTTCTTTCTTTTCTTTCTTTTCTTTCTTTTCTTTCTTTTCTTTCTTTTCTTTCTTTTCTTTCTTCTCACCCTGGCCTAGTCTACCCTAGCCTACCCTAGCCTACCCTAGCCTACCCTAGCCTACCCTAGCCTACCCTAGCCTACCCTAGCCTACCCTAGCCTACCCTAGCCTACCCTAGCCTACCCTAGCCTACCCTAGCCCTGCCTAACCATGTCTTTCACCAGGGTGGCCTCGAACTCAGAAACTTACTGCCTCTGCCTACAGAGTGCTCTCATTAAGAGCTTGAGCCACCACTGAAGGTCGGGTTTTCTAAACCTTACCTTGCTCTTGGTGTCTGTTCTCAGCTGTGAAACCCTAATTAACACAGGTAGGCAGTCCTGGGTCAGCCAGAGCTACAGACTGAGGCCTTCTCTAAAAACAAATAAAACAAAACAAAACAACAAATAGAAATAATAAAATACATAAATTAAACAACCACAGCATAGCTTTTCTCTCTCTAGGTGGTACTCAGAAATTCCAGCAGTTGGACTGTGACACCTCAGCTCAGTATATGTGAGGCTGTGTTTATGTACATCATACACAGACCATAAAAGGGATTTAGATTCTCTAGAATCTAACACACTCTTCTGGAGTGTCTGTAGACAGCTACAGTGTACTTATATATAATAAATACATAAATAAATAAACATTTTTTAAAGGATAAGAAAGAAAGAAAGACCAGGCAGGCCTGCCATCCTTATCTCTGTCTGTCTGTCTGTCTGTCTGATCCCCTGGAACTGCAGATGGGCCACCATATAGTTGCTGGTAGTTGATCCCAGGTTCTCTGGAAGAGGAGACAATGATGTTAATTGTTGAGCCCATTCAGTGGTCCTACCCATCTTTAAATTTTTAGAAGTATATGTGAGGCTGTGTTTATGTACATCATATGCAGACCATAAGAGGGATTTAGATTCTCCAGAATCTGACACCCTATTCTGGAGTGTCTGAAGACAGCTACAGTATACTTATATCTAATAAATACATAAATAAATAAATAAATAAATAAATAAATAAACATTTTTAAAAATGGATAAGAAAGAAAGAAAGACCAGGCAGGCATGCCATCCTTATCCTTGTCTGTTTCTCTGTCTGTCTGTCTGATCCCCTGGAACTGGAGATGGGCCACCATATAGTTGATGGTAGTTGATCCCAGGTTCTCTGGAGAGGAGATAATGCTGTTAATTGTTGAGCCCTTTCAGTGGTCCCACCCATCTTTAAATTTTTAGAAGTATATGTGAGTCTCTGTTTATGTATATCATATGCAGACCATAACAAGGATTTAGATTCTCCAGAATCTGACACCCTCTACTGGAGTGTCTGAAGACAGCTACAGTGTAATTATATCTAATAAATTCATAAATAAACACATAAACATTTTTTAAAAAGGATAAGAAAGAATGAAAAACCAGACAGGCCTGCCATTCTAGTCTGTCTGTCTGTCTGTCTGTCTGATCCCCTGGAACTGGAGATGGGCCTTTATATAGTTGCTGGTAGTTGATCCCAGGTTCTCTGGAAGAGGAGACAATGCTGTTAATTGTTGAGCCCTTTCAGTGGCCCCACCCATCTTTAAGTTTTTAGAGGTATATGTGAGGCTGTGTTTATGTACATCATATGCAGATCATAAGAGGGATATAGATTCTCCAGAATCTGACACCCTCTTCGGGAGTGTTTGAAGACAGCTACCGTGTACTTTTATCTAATAAATACATACATAAATTAATAAACATTTTTAAAAAGGATAAGAAAGAAAGAAAGACCAGGCAGGCCTGCCACCTTGTCTGTCTGTCTGTCTGTCTGTCTCTCTATCTGTCAGATCCCCTGGAACTGGAGATGGGCCACCATATAGTTGCTGGTAGTTGATCCCAGGTACTCTGGAAGAGGAGACAATGCTGTTAGTTGTTGAGCCCTTTCAGTAGCCCCACCCATCTTTAAATTTTTAGAAGTATATGTGAGGCTGTGTTTATGTACATCATATGCAGACCATACGAGGGATTTAGATTCTCCAGTATCTGACACCCTCTTCTGGAGTGTCTGAAGACAGCTACATTGTACTTATATCTAATAAATACATAAATAAATAAATAAATATATACATACATAAATAAATAAACATTTTTTATAAAGGATAAGAAAAAAAGAAAGACCAGGCAGGCCTGCCATCCTTATCTCTGTCTGTCTGTCTGTCTGTCTGATCCACTGGAACGAAAGATGGGCCACCATATAGTTGCTCATTGTTGATCCCAGGTTCTCTGGAAGAGGAGTCAATGCTGTTAATTATTGAGCCCTTTCTGGGGCCCCACCCATCTTTAAATTTTTAGAACTATATGTGAGGCTGTGTTTATGTACATCATATGCAGACCATAAGAGGGATTTATATTCTCCAGAATCTGACACCCTCTTCTGGAGTGACTGAAGACAACTACAGTGTACTTATATCTAATAAATAAATAAATAAATAAATAAATAAATAAACATTTTTAAAAATGGATAAGAAAGAAAGAAAGAAAGACCAGGCAGGCCTGCCATCCTTATCTCTGTCTATCTGTCTGTCTGTCTGATACCCTGGAACTGGAGATGGGCCACCATATAGTTGCTGGTAGTTGATCCCAGTTTCTCTGCAAGAGGAGACAATGCTGTTAATTTTTGAGCCCTTTCAGTGGCTCCACCCATCTTTAAATTTTTAGAAGAATTTGTGAGGCTGTGTTTATGTACATCATATGCAGACCATAAGAGGGATTTAGATTTTTCAGAATCTGACACCCTCTTCTGGAGTGTCTGAAGACAGCTAGAGTGTACTTATATCTAATAAATACATAAATAAATAAATAAACATGTTTTAAAAAGGATAAGAAAGAAATAAAAACCAAGCAGGCCTGCCTTACTTGTCTGTTTGTCTATCTGTCTATCTGATCCCCTGAAACTGGAGATGGGCCACCATATTTTTGCTGGTAGTTGATCCCAGGTTCTCTGGAAGAGGAGACAATGCTGGTATTTTTTGAGCCCTTTAAGTGGCCCCACCCATCTTTAAATTTTTAGAAGTATATGTGAGGCTGTGTTTATATACATCATATGCAGACCATAAGAGGGATTTAGATTCTCCGTAATCTGACACCCTCTTCTGGAGTGTCTGAAGACAGCTACTGTGTACTTATATCTAATAAATACATACATAAATAAATAAATAAACATTTTTTAAAAGGATAAGAAGGAAAGAAAGACCAGGTAGGCCTGCCATCCTTATCTCTGTCTGTCAGTCTGTCTGTCTGATCCCCTGGAACTAGAGATGGGCCACCATATAGTTGCTGGTAGTTGATCCCAGGTTCTCTGGAAGAGGAGACAATGCTGTTAATTGTTGAGCCCTTTCAGTGGCCCCACCCATCTTTAAATTTTTAGAAGTATATGTGAGGCTGTGTTTATGTACATTGTATGCAGACCATAAGAGGGATTTAGATTCTCCAGAAACTGATACCCTCTTCTGGAGTGTCTGAAGACATCTACAGTGTACTTATATCTAATAAAGAAAGAAAGAAAGAAAGAAAGAAAGAAAGAAAGAAAGAAAGAAAGAAAGAAAGAAAGAAAGAAAGAAAGATGTTTTAAAAAGGATAAGAAAGAATGAAAAACCAGACAGGCCTGCCATTCTAGTCTGTCTGTCTATCTGTCTGTCTGATCCCCTGGAACTGGAGATGGGCCATTATATAAAAGCTGGTAGTTGATCCCAGGTTCTCTGGAAGAGGAGACAATGCTGTTAATTTTTGAGCAGTAAAGTGGCCCCACCCATCTTTACATTTTTAGAAGTATATGTGAGGCTGTGTTTATGTACCTCATATGCAGACCATAAGAGGGATTTAGATTGTCCAGAATCTGACACCGTCTTCTGGAGTGTCAGAAGACTGCTACCATGTACTTATATCTAATAAATTAATAAATAAATAAATAAATAATCATTTTTTAAAATTGATAAGAAAAAAAGAAATACCAGGCAGGCCTGCCATCCTTATCTCTGTCTGTCTGTCTATCTGTCTTTCTGATTCCCTGGACCTGGAAATGGGCCACCATATAGTTGCTGGTAGTTGATCTCAGGTTCTCTGGAAGAGGAGACAATGCTGTTATTGTTGAGCCCTTTCAGTGGCCCCACCCATCTTTAAATTTTTGGAAGTAAATGTGAGTCTGTGTTTATGTACATCATATGCAGACCATAAGAGGGATTTAGATTCTCCAGAATCTGACAACCTCTTCTGGAGTGTCTGAAGACCTCTACAGTGTACTTATATCTAATAAATACATAAATAAATAAACATTTTTTCAAAAAGGATAAGAAAGAAAGAACAACCAGGCAGGCCTGCCATCCTTGTCTGTTTGTCTCTCTGTCTGTCTGATCCCGTGAAACTGGAGATGGGCCAACATATTTTTGCTGGTAGTTGATCCCAGGTTCTCTGTAAGAGGAGACAATGCTGTTAATTGTTGAGCCCTTCAGTGGCCCCACCCATCTTTAAATTTTTAGAAGTATATGTGAGGCTTTGTTTATGTACATCATATGCAGACCATAAGAGGGATTTATATTCTCCAGAATCTGACACCCTCTTCTGGAGTATCTGAAGGCAGCTACAGGGTACTTATATCTAATAAATAAATGAATAAATAAATAAATAAATAAACATTTTTTAAAAGGATAAGAAAAAATGAAAGACCAGGCAGGCCTGCCATCCTTATCTCTGTCTGTCTGTCTGTCTGTCTGTCTGATCTCCTGGAACTGGAGATGGGCCACCATATAGTTGCTGGTAGTTGATCCCAGGTTCTCTGGAAGAGGAGACAATGCTGTTAATTGTTGAGCCCTTTCAGTGGCCCCACTCATCTTTAAATTTTTAGAGGTGTATGTGAGGCTGTGTTTACGTACATCATATGCAGACAATAAGAGGGATTTAGATTCTCCAGAATATGACACCCTCTTCTGGAGTGTCTGAAGATAGCTACAGTGTACTTATATCTAATAAATACATAAATAAATAAATAAATAAATAAACATTTTTTAAAAAGGATAAGAAAGAAAGAAAGACCAGGCAGGCCTTCCATCCTTATCTCTGTCTGTCTGTCTGTCTCTCTGTCTGATCCCCTGGAACTGGAGATGGGCAACCATATAGTTGCTTGTAGTTGATCCCAGGTTCTCTAGAAGAGGAGACAATGCTCTTAATTATTGAGCCCTTTCAGTGGCCCCACCCATCTTTAAATTTTTAGAAGTATATGTGAGGCTGTGTTTATGTACATCATATGCAGACCATAAGAGGGATTTAGATTCTCCAGAATCTGACACCCTATACTGGAGTGTCTGAAGACAGCTACAGTGTACTTATATCTAAAAAATACATAAATAAATAAATAAATAAATACATACATAAATAAATAAATAAACATTTTTTATAAAGGATAAGTAAGAAAGAAAGACCAGGCAGGCCTGCCATCCTTATCTCTGTCTGTCTGTCTGTCTGTCTGATCCCTGGAACTGCAGATGGGCCACCATATAGTTGCTGGTAGTTGATCCCAGGTTCTCTGGAAGAGGAGACAATGCTGTTAATTGTTGAGCCCATTCTTTGGCCCCACCCATCTTTAAATTTTTAGAAGTATACTTGAGTCTGTGTTTATGTACATCATATGCAGACCATAAGAGGTATTTAGATTCTCCAGAATATCACACCCTCTTCTGGAGTGTCTGAAGACAGCTACAGTGTACTTATATCTAATAAATAAATAAATAAATAAATAAATAAATTAATTAATTAATAAATAAGTAAACATTTTTTCAAATGGATAAGAAAGAAAGAAAGACCAGGCAGGCCTGCCATCCTCATTTCTGTCTGTCTGTCTGTCTCTCTATATGATCCTTTGGAACTGAAGATAGGCCACTATATAGTTGCTGGTAGTTGATCCCAGGTTCTCTGGAAGAGGAGACAATGCTGTTAATTGTTGAGCCCTTTCAGTGGCCCCACTCATCTTTAAATTTTTAGAAGTGTATGTGAGGCTGTGTTTATGTACAACATAGGCAGACGATAAGAGGGATTTAGATTCTCCAGAATCTGACACCCTCTTCTGGAGTGTCTGAATACAGCTACAGTGTACTTATGTCTAATAAATAAATAAATAAATAAATAAATAAATAAATAAATAAATAAATATTTAAAAAAAAATGATAAGAAAAAAAGAAAGACCAGGCAGGGCCTACCATCCTTTTCTCTGTCTGTCTGTCTGTCTTTCTGATCTCCTGGAACTGGAGATGGGCCACCATATAGTTGCTGGTAGTTGATCCCAGGTTCTCTGGAAGAGGAGACAATGCTGTTAATTGTTGAGCCCTTTCAGTGGCCCCACTCATCTTTAAATTTTTAGAGGTGTATGTGAGGCTGTGTTTATGTACATCATATGCAGACAATAAGAGGGATTTGGATTCTCCAGAATATGGCACCCTCTTCTGGAGTGTCTGAAGATAGCTACAGTGTACTTATATCTAATAAATACATAAATAAATAAATAAATAAATAAATAAATAAATAAATAAATAAACATTTTTAAAAAAGATAAGAAAGAAAGAAAGACCAGGCAGGCCTTCCATCCTTATCTCTGTCTGTCTGTCTGTCTCTCTGTCTGATCCCCTGGAACTGGAGATGGGCAACCATATAGTTGCTTGTAGTTGATCCCAGGTTCTCTGGAAGAGGAGACAATGCTCTTAATTATTGAGCCCTTTCAGTGGCCCCACCCATCTTTAAATTTTTAGAAGTATATGTGAGGCTGTGTTTATGTACATCATATGCAGACCATAAGAGGGATTTAGATTCTCCAGAATCTGACACCCTATACTGGAGTGTCTGAAGACAGCTACAGTGTACTTATATCTAAAAAATACATAAATAAATAAATAAATAAATAAATAAATAAATAAACATTTTTTATAAAGGATAAGTAAGAAAGAAAGACCAGGCAGGCCTGCCATCCTTATCTCTGTCTGTCTGTCAATCTGTCTTTTTGATTCCCTGGACCTGGAAATGGGCCACCATATAGTTGCTGGTAGTTGATCTCAGGTTCTCTGGAAGAGGAGACAATGCTGTTAATTGTTGAGCCCTTTCAGTGGCCCCACCCATCTTTAAATTTTTGGAAGTAAATGTGAGTCTGTGTTTATGTACATCATATGCAGACCATAAGAGGGATTTAGATTCTCCAGAATCTGACAACCTCTTCTGGAGTGTCTGAAGACCTCTACAGTGTACTTATATCTAATAAATACATAAATAAATAAATAAACATTTTTTCAAAAAGGATAAGAAAGAAAGAACAACCAGGCAGGCCTGCCATCCTTGTCTGTTTGTCTGTCTGTCTGTCTGATCCCCTGAAACTGGAGATGGGCCACCATATTTTTGCTGGTAGTTGATCCCAGGTTCTCTGTAAGAGGAGACAATGCTGTTAATTGTTGAGCCCTTCAGTGGCCCCACCCATCTTTAAATTTTTAGAAGTATATGTGAGGCTTTGTTTATGTACATCATATGCAGACCATAAGAGGGATTTATATTCTCCAGAATCTGACACCCTCTTCTGGAGTATCTGAAGGCAGCTACAGGGTACTTATATCTAATAAATAAATGAATAAATAAATAAATAAATAAACATTTTTTAAAAGGATAAGAAAAAATGAAAGACCAGGCAGGCCTGCCATCCTTATCTCTGTCTGTCTGTCTGTCTGTCTGTCTGTCTGTCTGTCTGATCTCCTGGAACTGGAGATGGGCCACAATATAGTTGCTGGTAGTTGATCCCAGGTTCTCTGGAAGAGGAGACAATGCTGTTAATTGTTGAGCCCTTTCAGTGGCCCCACTCATCTTTAAATTTTTAGAAGTGTATGTGAGGCTGTGTTTATGTACAACATAGGCAGACTATAAGAGGGATTTAGATTCTCCAGAATCTGACACCCTCTTCTGGAGTGTCTGAAGACAGCTACAGTGTACTTATGTCTAATAAATAAATAAATAAATAAATAAATAAATAAATAAATAAATAAATATTTAAAAAAAAATGATAAGAAAAAAAGAAAGACCAGGCAGGGCCTGCCATCCTTTTCTCTGTCTGTCTGTCTGTCTTTCTGATCTCCTGGAACTGGAGATGGGCCACCATATAGTTGCTGGTAGTTGATCCCAGGTTCTCTGGAAGAGGAGACAATGCTGTTAATTGTTGAGCCCTTTCAGTGGCCCCACTCATCTTTAAATTTTTAGAGGTGTATGTGAGGCTGTGTTTATGTACATCATATGCAGACAATAAGAGGGATTTAGATTCTCCAGAATATGACACCCTCTTCTGGAGTGTCTGAAGATAGCTACAGTGTACTTATATCTAATAAATAAATAAAAAAATAAATAAATAAATAAATAAACATTTTTTAAAAAGGATAAGAAAGAAAGAAAGACCAGGCAGGCCTTCCATCCTTATCTCTGTCTGTCTGTCTGTCTCTCTGTCTGATCCCCTGGAACTGAAGATGGGCAACCATATAGTTGCTTGTAGTTGATCCCAGGTTCTCTGGAAGAGGAGACAATGCTCTTAATTATTGAGCCCTTTCAGTGGCCCCACCCATCTTTAAATTTTTAGAAGTATATGTGAGGCTGTGTTTATGTACATCATATGCAGACCATAAGAGGGATTTAGATTCTCCAGAATCTGACACCCTATACTGGAGTGTCTGAAGACAGCTACAGTGTACTTATATCTAAAAAATAAATAAATAAATAAATAAATAAATACATAAATAAATAAATAAACATTTTTTATAAAGGATAAGTAAGAAAGAAAGACCATGCAGGCCTGCCATCCTTATCTCTGTCTGTCTGTCTGTCTGATCCCTGGAACTGCAGATGGGCCACCATATAGTTGCTGGTAGTTGATCCCAGGTTCTCTGGAAGAGGAGACAACGCTGTTAATTGTTGAGCCCATTCTTTGGCCCCACCCATCTTTAAATTTTTAGAAGTATACTTGAGTCTGTGTTTATGTACATCATATGCAGACCATAAGAGGTATTTAGATTCTCCAGAATCTCACACCCTCTTCTGGAGTGTCTGAAGACAGCTACAGTGTACTTATATCTAATAAATAAATAAATTAATTAATTAATTAATTAATTAATTAATAAGTAAACATTTTTTCAAATGGATAAGAAAGAAAGAAAGACCAGGCAGGCCTGCCATCCTCATTTCTGTCTGTCTGTCTATCTCTCTATATGATCCTTTGGAACTGAAGATAGGCCACTATATATTTGCTGGTAGTTGATCCCAGGTTCTCTAGAAGAGGAGACAATGCTGTTAATTGTTGAGCCCTTTCAGTGGCCCCACCCATCTTTAAATTTTTAGAAGTATATCTGAGGCTGTGTTTATGTACATCATATGCAGACCATTAGATGGTTTTAGATTCTTCAGAATCTGACACCCTCTTCTGGAGTGTCTGTAGATAGCTACAGAGAACTTATATATAATAAATACATAAATAAATAAACATTTTTTAAAAAGGACAAGAAAGAAAGAAAGACCTGGCAGGCCTGCCATTCTTATCTCTGTCTGTCTGTCTGTCTGTCTCTCTGATCCTCTGGTACTGGATATGGGCCACCATATAGTTGCTGGTAGTTTATCCAAGGTTCTCTGGAAGAGGAGACAATGCTGTAAATTATTGACCCCTTTCAGTGGCCCCACCCTTCATTAAATTTTTATAAGTATATCTGAGGCTGTGTTTATGTACATCATATTCAGACCATAAGAGTGATTTAGATTCTCCAGAAACTGACACCCTCTTCTGGAGTGTCTGAAGACAGCTACAGTGTACGTAAATATAATAAATACATGAATAAATAAATAAGTAAACATTTTTTAAAAAGGATAAGAAAGAAAGAAACACCAGGAAGTCCTGCCATCCTTATCTCTGTCTGTCTGTCTGTCTATCTATATGATCCTTTGGAACTGGAGATAGGCCACCATATAGTTGCTGGTAGTTGATCCCAGGTTCTCTGGAAGAGGAGACAATGCTGTTAATTGTTTAGCCCTTTCAGTGGCCCCACCCATCTTTAAATTTTTAGAAGGGAATATGAGGCTGTGTTTATGTACATCCTATGCAGACCATAAGAGGGATTTAGATTCTCCAGAATCTGACACCCTCTTCTGTATATTCTGAAGACAGTTACAGTGTTCTTATATCTAATAAATAAATAAATAAATAAATAAATAAATAAATAAATAAATAAATAAATAAACATTTTTTAAAAAGGATAAGACAGAAGGAAAGACCAGGCAAGCCTGCCACCCTTATCTCTGTCTGTCTCTCTGTCTGTGTGATACCCTAGAACTGGAGATGGGCCACCATATAGTTGCTGGTAGTTTATCCAAGGTTCTCTGGAAGAGGAGACAATGCTATTAATTGTTGAGCCCTTTCTGTGGCCCCACCCATCTTTAAAATTTTAGAAGTATATGTGAGGCTGTGTTTATGTACATCATATGCAGACCATAAGAGGGATTTAGATTCTCCAGAATCTGACACCCTCTTCTGGAGTGTCTGAAGACAGCTACAGTTTACTTATATCTAATAAATACATACATAAATAAATAAATAAATAAATAAATAAATAAATAAATAAACAAACATTTTTTAAAAAGGATAAGAAAGTAAGAAAGACCGGGCAGGCCTGCCACCCTTATCTCTGTCTGTCTGTCTGTCTGTCTGTCTGTCTGATACCATGGAACTGTAGATGGGCCACCATAGTGTTGCTGGTAGTTGATCCCAGGTTCTCTGGAAGAGTATACAATGCTGTTAATTGTTGATCCCTTTCAGTGGCGCCACCCATCTTTAAATATTTAGAAGTATATGTGAGGCTGTGTTTATGTACATCTTATGCAGACCATAAATGTGATTTAGATTCTCCAGAATCTGACACCCTCTTCTGGAGTGTCTGAAGACAGCTACAGTGTACTTATATCAAATAAATAAATAAATAAATAAATAAAAAATAAACATTTTTTAAACAGGATAAGAAAGAAAGAAAAACCAGGCAGGCCTGCCATCCTTATTTCTGTCTGTCTTTCTGTCTGTCTACAGTCTGTCTGATCCCCTTGGACTCGAGATGGGCCACCATATAGTTGCTGGTAGTTGATCCCAGGTTCTCTGGAAGAGGAGACAATGCTGTTAATTTTTGAGCCCTTTCAGTGGCCCCACCCATCTTTAAATTTTTAGAAGTATATGTGAGGCTGTGTTCATGTACATCATATGCAGACCATAAGAGGGATATAGATTCTCCAGAATCTGACACCCTCTTCTGGAGAGTCTGAAGACAGCTACAGTGTACTTATATCTGATAAATAAATAAATAAATAAATAAATAAATAAACAAATAAACAAGTAAATAAACATTTTTTAAAAGGATAAGAAAGAAAGAAAAATCAGGCAGGCCTGCCATCCTTATCTCTGTCTGTCTGTCTGTCTGTCTTATCCCCTGGAACTTGAGATGGGCCACCATATAGTTGCTGGTAGTTGATCCCAAGTTCTCTGGAAGAAGAGACAATGCTGTTAATTGTTGAGCCCTTTCAGTGGGCCCACCCATCTTTAAATTTTTAGAAGTATATGTGAGGCTGTGTTTATGTACATCATATGAAGACCATAAGAGGGATTTAGATTCTCCAGAAGATGAGACCCTCTTCTAGAGTGTCTGAAGACAGCTACAGTGTACTTATTTCTAATAAATACATAAATAAATAAATAAATAAATAAATAAATAAATAAATAAATAAACATTTTTTTAAAGTATAAGAAAGAAAGAAAGACCAGGCAGGCCTCCATCCTTATCTCTGTCTCTCTGTCTGTCTGTCTGATACCCTGGAACTGGAGATGGGCCACCATATAGTTGCTGGTAGTTTATCCAATGTTCTCTGGAAGAGGAGACAATGCTGTTAACTGTTGAGCCCTCTCAGTGGCCCCACCCATCTTTAAATATTTAGAGGTAAATGTGAGGCTGTATTTATGTACATCATATGCAGACCATAAGAGTGATTTAAATTCTCCAGAATCTGACACCCTCTTCTGGAGTGTCTGAAGACAGCTACAGTGTACTTATATCTGATAAATACATAAATATATAAATAAATAAATAAATAAATAAACATTTTTTAAACAGGATAAGTAAGAAAGAAAGACCAGGCAGGCCTGCCATCCTTATCTCTGTCTGTCTGTCTGTCTGTCTGATCCCTGGAACTGCAGATGGGCCACCATATAGTTGCTGGTAGTTGATCCCAGGTTCTCTGGAAGAGGAGACAACGCTGTTAATTGTTGAGCCCATTCTTTGGCCCCACCCATCTTTAAATTTTTAGAAGTATACTTGAGTCTGTGTTTATGTACATCATATGCAGACCATAAGAGGTATTTAGATTCTCCTGAATCTCACACCCTCTTCTGGAGTGTCTGAAGACAGCTACAGTGTACTTATATCTAATAAATAAATTAATTAATTAATTAATTAATTAGTTAATTAATTAATTAATTAATAAGTAAACATTTTTTCAAATGGATAAGAAAGAAAGAAAGACCAGGCAGGCCTGCCATCCTCATTTCTGTCTGTCTGTCTGTCTCTCTATATGATCCTTTGGAACTGAAGATAGGTCACCATATAGTTGCTGGTAGTTGATCCCAGGTTCTCTGGAAGAGGAGACAATGCTGTTAATTGTTGAGCCCTTTCAGTGGCCCCACCCATCTTTAAATTTTTAGAAGTATATCTGAGGCTGTGTTTATGTACATCATATGCAGACCATAAGATGGTTTTAGATTCTTCAGAATCTGACACCCTCTTCTGGAGTGTCTGTAGATAGCTACAGAGTACTTATATATAATAAATACATAAATAAATAAACATTTTTTAAAAACGACAAGAAAGAAAGAAAGACCTGGCAGGCCTGCCATCCTTATCTCTGTCTGTCTGCCTGTCTGTCTGTCTGATCCTCTGGTACTGGATATGGGCCACCATATAGTTGCTGGTAGTTTATCCAAGGTTCTCTGGAAGAGGAGACAATGCTGTAAATTATTGAGCCCTTTCAGTGGCCCCACCCTTCATTAAATTTTTATAAGTATATCTGAGGCTGTGTTTATGTACATCATATTCAGACCATAAGAGTGATTTAGATTCTCCAGAAACTGACACCCTCTTCTGGAGTGTCTGAAGACAGCTACAGTGTACGTAAATATAATAAATACATGAATAAATAAATAAATAAACATTTTTTGAAAAGGATAAGAAAGAAAGAAACACCAGGAAGTCCTGCCATCCTTATCTCTGTCTGTCTGTCTGTCTATCTATATGATCCTTTGGAACTGGAGATAGGCCACTATATAGTTGCTGGTAGTTGATCCCAGGTTCTCTGGAAGAGGAGACAATGCTGTTAATTGTTGAGCCCTTTCAGTGGCCCCACCCATCTTTAAATTTTGAGAAGGGTATGTGAGGCTGTGTTTATGTACATCATATGCAGACCATAAGAGGGATTTAGATTCTCCAGAATCTGACACCCTCTTCTGTATTTTCTGAAGACAGCTACAGTGTACTTATATCTAATAAATACATAAATAAATAAATAAATAAATAAATAAATAAATAAATAAACATTTTTTAAAAAGGATAAGACAGAAAGAAAGACCAGGCAAGCCTGCCACCCTTATCTCTGTCTGTCTGTCTGTCTGTGTGATACCCTAGAACTGGAGATGGGCCACCATATAGTTACTGGTAGTTTATCCAAGGTTCTCTGGAAGAGGAGACAATGCTGTTAATTGTTGAGCCCTTTCTGTGGCTCCACCCATCTTTAAAATTTTAGAAGTATATGTGAGGCTGTGTTTATGTACATCATATGCAGACCATAAGAGGGATTTAGATTCTCCAGAATCTGACACCCTCTTCTGGAGTGTCTGAAGACAGCTACAGTTTACTTATATCTAATAAATACATAAATAAATAAATAAATAAATGAATAAATAAATAAATAAATAAATAAACATTTTTTTAAAAGATTAAGAAAGTAAGAAAGACCGGGCAGGCCTGCCACCCTTATCTCTGTCTGTCTGTCTGTCTTTCTGTCTGTCTGATACCCTGGAACTGTAGATGGGCCACCATAGTGTTGCTGGTAGTTGATCCCAGTTCTCTGGAAGAGGATACAATGCTGTTAATTGTTGAGCCCTTTCAGTGGCGCCACCCATCTTTAAATATTTAGAAGTATATGTGAGGCTGTGTTTATGTACATCTTATGCAGACCATAAATGTGATTTAGATTCTCCAGAATCTGACACCCTCTTCTGGAGTGTCTGAAGACAGCTACAGTGTACTTATATTAAATAAATAAATAAATAAATAAATAAATAAATAAATAAATTAATAAATAAATAAATAAACATTTTTTAAACAGGATAAGAAAGAAAGAAAGACCAGGCAGGCCTGCCATCCTTATCTCTGTCTGTCTTTCTGTCTGTCTACAGTCTGTCTGATCCCCTTGGACTCGAGATGGGCCACCATATAGTTGCTGGTAGTTGATCCCAGGTTCTCTGGAAGAGGAGACAATGCTGTTAATTTTTGAGACCTTTCAGTGGCCCCACCCATCTTTAAATTTTTAGAAGTATATGTGAGGCTGTGTTCATGTACATCATATGCAGACCATAAGAGGGATATAGATTCTCCAGAATCTGACACCCTCTTCTGGAGAGTCTGAATACAGCTACAGTGTACTTATATCTGATAAATAAATAAATAAATAAATAAATAAATAAATAAATAAATAAATAAACAAATAAACAAATAAATAAACATTTTTTTTAAAGGATAAGAAAGAAAGAAATATCAGGCAGGCCTGCCATCCTTATCTCTGTCTGTCTGTCTGTCTGTCTTATCCCCTGGAACTTGAGATGGGCCACCATATAGTTGCTGGTAGTTGATCCCACGTTCTCTGGAAGAAGAGACAATGCTGTTAATTGTTGAGCCCTTTCAGTGGGCCCACCCATCTTTAAATTTTTAGAAGTATATGTGAGGCTGTGTTTATGTACATCATATGAAGACCATAAGAGGGATTTAGATTCTCCAGAAGATGAGACCCTCTTCTAGAGTGTCTGAAGACAGCTACAGTGTACTTATTTCTAATAAATAAATAAATAAATAAATAAATAAATAAATAAATAAATAAATAAACATTTTTTTAAAGTATAAGAAAGAAAGAAAGACCAGGCAGGCCTTCATCCTTATCTCTGTCTCTCTGTCTGTCTGTCTGATACCCTGGAACTCGAGATGGGCCACCATATAGTTGCTGGTAGTTTATCCAATGTTCTCTGGAAGAGGAGACAATGCTGTTAATTGTTGAGCCCTCTCAGTGGCCCCACCCATCTTTAAATTTTTAGAGGTAAATGTGAGGCTGTATTTATGTACATCATATGCAGACCATAAGAGTGATTTAAATTCTCAAGAATCTGACAACCTCTTCTGGAGTGTCTGAAGACAGCTACAGTGTACTTATATCTAATTAATAAATAAATAAATAAATAAATAAATAAATAAATAAATAAATAAACATTTTTTAAACAGGATAAGTAAGAAAGAAAGACCAGGCAGGCCTGCCATCCTTATCTCTGTCTGTCTGTCTGTCTGTCTGATCCCTGGAACTGCATATGGGCCACCATATAGTTGCTGGTAGTTGATCCCAGGTTCTCTGGAAGAGGAGACAACACTGTTAATTGTTGAGCCCATTCTTTGGCCCCACCCATCTTTAAATTTTTAGAAGTATACTTGAGTCTGTGTTTATGTACATCATATGCAGACCATAAGAGGTATTTAGATTCTCCAGAATCTCACACCCTTTTCTGGAGTGTCTGAAGACAGCTACAGTGTACTTATATCTAATAAATAAATGAATGAATTAATTAATTAATTAATTAATAAGTAAACATTTTTTCAAATGGATAAGAAAGAAAGAAAGACCAGGCAGGCCTGCCATCCTCATTTCTGTCTGTCTGTCTGTCTCTCTATATGATCCTTTGGAACTGAAGATAGGTCACCATATAGTTGCTGGTAGTTGATCCCAGGTTCTCTGGAAGAGGAGACAATGCTGTTAATTGTTGAGCCCTTTCAGTGGCCCCACCCATCTTTAAATTTTTAGAAGTATATCTGAGGCTGTGTTTATGTACATCATATGCAGACCATAAGATGGTTTTAGATTCTTCAGAATCTGACACCCTCTTCTGGAGTGTCTGTAGATAGCTACAGAGTACTTATATATAATAAATACATAAATAAATAAACATTTTTTAAAAAGGACAAGAAAGAAAGAAAGACCTGGCAGGCCTGCCATCCTTATCTCTGTCTGTCTGCCTGTCTGTCTGTCTGATCCTCTGGTACTGGATATGGGCCACCATATAGTTGCTGGTAGTTTATCCAAGGTTCTCTGGAAGAGGAGACAATGCTGTAAATTATTGAGCCCTTTCAGTGGCCCCACCCTTCATTAAATTTTTATAAGTATATCTGAGGCTGTGTTTATGTACATCATATTCAGACCATAAGAGTGATTTAGATTCTCCAGAAACTGACACCCTCTTCTGGAGTGTCTGAAGACAGCTACAGTGTACGTAAATATAATAAATACATGAATAAATAAATAAATAAACATTTTTTAAAAAGGATAAGAAAGAAAGAAACACCAGGAAGTCCTGCCATCCTTATCTCTGTCTGTCTGTCTGTCTATCTATATGATCCTTTGGAACTGGAGATAGGCCACCATATAGTTGCTGGTAGTTGATCCCAGGTTCTCTGGAAGAGGAGACAATGCTGTTAATTGTTGAGCCCTTTCAGTGGCCCCACCCATCTTTAAATTTTTAGAAGGGTATGTGAGGCTGTGTTTATGTACATCCTATGCAGACCTTAAGAGGGATTTAGATTCTCCAGAATCTGACACCCTCTTCTGTATTTTCTGAAGACAGCTACAGTGTACTTATATCTAATAAATACATAAATAAATAAATAAATAAATAAATGAATAAATAAACATTTTTTAAAAAGGATAAGACAGAAAGAAAGACCAGGCAAGCCTGCCACCCTTATCTCTGTCTGTCTGTCTGTCTCTCTGTCTGTGTGATACCCTAGAACTGGAGATGGGCCACCATATAGTTGCTGGTAGTTTATCCAAGGTTCTCTGGAAGAGGAGACAATGCTGTTAATTGTTGAGCCCTTTCTGTGGCTCCACCCATCTTTAAAATTTTAGAAGTATATGTGAGGCTGTGTTTATGTACATCATATGCAGACCATAAGAGGGATATAGATTCTCCAGAATCTGACACCCTCTTCTGGAGAGTCTGAATACAGCTACAGTGTACTTATATCTGATAAATAAATAAATAAATAAATAAATAAACAAATAAACAAATAAATAAACATTTTTTTAAAAGGATAAGAAAGAAAGAAAAATCAGGCAGGCCTGCCATCCTTATCTCTGTCTGTCTGTCTGTCTGTCTTATCCCCTGGAACTTGAGATGGGCCACCATATAGTTGCTGGTAGTTGATCCCACGTTCTCTGGAAGAAGAGACAATGCTGTTAATTGTTGAGCCCTTTCAGTGGGCCCACCCATCTTTAAATTTTTAGAAGTATATGTGAGGCTGTGTTTATGTACATCATATGAAGACCATAAGAGGGATTTAGATTCTCCAGAAGATGAGACCCTCTTCTAGAGTGTCTGAAGACAGCTACAGTGTACTTATTTCTAATAAATAAATAAATAAATAAATAAATAAATAAATAAATAAATAAATAAACATTTTTTTAAAGTATAAGAAAGAAAGAAAGACCAGGCAGGCCTTCATCCTTATCTCTGTCTCTCTGTCTGTCTGTCTGATACCCTGGAACTCGAGATGGGCCACCATATAGTTGCTGGTAGTTTATCCAATGTTCTCTGGAAGAGGAGACAATGCTGTTAATTGTTGAGCCCTCTCAGTGGCCCCACCCATCTTTAAATTTTTAGAGGTAAATGTGAGGCTGTATTTATGTACATCATATGCAGACCATAAGAGTGATTTAAATTCTCAAGAATCTGACAACCTCTTCTGGAGTGTCTGAAGACAGCTACAGTGTACTTATATCTAATAAATAAATAAATAAATAAATAAATAAATAAATAAATAAATAAATAAATAAATAAACATTTTTTAAACAGGATAAGTAAGAAAGAAAGACCAGGCAGGCCTGCCATCCTTATCTCTGTCTGTCTGTCTGTCTGTCTGATCCCTGGAACTGCATATGGGCCACCATATAGTTGCTGGTAGTTGATCCCAGGTTCTCTGGAAGAGGAGACAACACTGTTAATTGTTGAGCCCATTCTTTGGCCCCACCCATCTTTAAATTTTTAGAAGTATACTTGAGTCTGTGTTTATGTACATCATATGCAGACCATAAGAGGTATTTAGATTCTCCAGAATCTCACACCCTTTTCTGGAGTGTCTGAAGACAGCTACAGTGTACTTATATCTAATAAATAAATGAATTAATTAATTAATTAATTAATAAGTAAACATTTTTTCAAATGGATAAGAAAGAAAGAAAGACCAGGCAGGCCTACCATCCTCATTTCTGTCTGTCTGTCTGTCTCTCTATATGATCCTTTGGAACTGAAGATAGGTCACCATATAGTTGCTGGTAGTTGATCCCAGGTTCTCTGGAAGAGGAGACAATGCTGTTAATTGTTGAGCCCTTTCAGTGGCCCCACCCATCTTTAAATTTTTAGAAGTATATCTGAGGCTGTGTTTATGTACATCATATGCAGACCATAAGATGGTTTTAGATTCTTCAGAATCTGACACCCTCTTCTGGAGTGTCTGTAGATAGCTACAGAGTACTTATATATAATAAATACATAAATAAATAAACATTTTTTAAAAAGGACAAGAAAGAAAGAAAGACCTGGCAGGCCTGCCATCCTTATCTCTGTCTGTCTGCCTGTCTGTCTGTCTGATCCTCTGGTACTGGATATGGGCCACCATATAGTTGCTGGTAGTTTATCCAAGGTTCTCTGGAAGAGGAGACAATGCTGTAAATTATTGAGCCCTTTCAGTGGCCCTACCCTTCATTAAATTTTTATAAGTATATCTGAGGCTGTGTTTATGTACATCATATTCAGACCATAAGAGTGAATTATATTCTCCAGAAACTGACTCCCTCTTCTGGAGTGTCTGAAGACAGCTACAGTGTACGTAAATATAATAAATACATGAATAAATAAATAAATAAACATTTTTTAAAAAGGATAAGAAAGAAAGAAACACCAGGAAGTCCTGCCATCCTTATCTCTGTCTGTCTGTCTGTCTATCTATATGATACTTTGGAACTGGAGATAGGCCACCATATAGTTGCTGGTAGTTGATCCCAGGTTCTCTGGAAGAGGAGACAATGCTGTTAATTTTTGAGCCCTTTCAGTGGCCCCACCCATCTTTAAATTTTTAGAAGGGTATGTGAGGCTGTGTTTATGTACATCATATGCAGACCATAAGAGGGATTTAGATTCTCCAGAATCTGACACCCTCTTCTGTATTTTCTGAAGACAGCTACAGTGTACTTATATCTAATAAATACATAAATAAATAAATAAATAAATAAATAAATAAATAAATAAATAAACATTTTTTAAAAAGGATAAGACAGAAAGAAAGACCAGGCAAGCCTGCCACCCTTATCTCTGTCTGTCTGTCTGTCTGTGTGATACCCTAGAACTGGAGATGGGCCACCATATAGTTGCTGGTAGTTTATCCAAGGTTCTCTGGAAGAGGAGACAATGCTGTTAATTGTTGAGCCCTTTCTGTGGCTCCACCCATCTTTAAAATTTTAGAAGTATATGTGAGGCTGTGTTTATGTACATCATATGCAGACCATAAGAGGGATTTAGATTCTCCAGAATCTGACACCCTCTTCTGGAGTGTCTGAAGACAGCTACAGTTTACTTATATCTAATAAATACATAAATAAATAAATAAATAAATGAATAAATAAATAAATAAATAAATAAACAATTTTTTAAAAGGATAAGATAGTAAGAAAGACCGGGCAGGCCTGCCACCCTTATCTCTGTCTGTCTGTCTGTCTGTCTGTGTGATACCCTAGAACTGTAGATGGGCCACCATAGTGTTGCTGGTAGTTGATCCCAGGTTCTCTGGAAGAGGATACAATGCTGTTAATTGTTGAGCCCTTTCAGTGGCGCCACCCATCTTTAAATATATTAGAAGTATATGTGAGGCTGTGTTTATGTACATCTTATGCAGACCATAAATGTGATTTAGATTCTCCAGAATCTGACACCCTCTTCTGGAGTGTCTGAAGACAGCTACAGTGTACTTATATTAAATATATAAATAAATAAATAAATAAATAAATAAATAAATAAATAAACATTTTTTAAACAGGATAAGAAAGAAAGAAAGACCAGGCAGGCCTGCCATCCTTATCTCTGTCTGTCTTTCTGTCTGTCTACAGTCTGTCTGATCCCCTTGGACTCGAGATGGGCCACCATATAGTTGCTGGTAGTTGATCCCAGGTTCTCTGGAAGAGGAGACAATGCTGTTAATTTTTGAGCCCTTTCAGTGGCCCCACCCATCTTTAAATTTTTAGAAGTATATGTGAGGCTGTGTTCATGTACATCATATGCAGACCATAAGAGGGATATAGATTCTCCAGAATCTGACACCCTCTTCTGGAGAGTCTGAAGACAGCTACAGTGTACTTATATCTGATAAATAAATAAATAAATAAATAAATAAATAAACAAATAAACAAATAAATAAACATTTTTTTATAAGGATAAGAAAGAAAGAAAAATCAGGCAGGCCTGCCATCCTTATCTCTGTCTGTCTGTCTGTCTGTCTTATCCCCTGGAACTTGAGATGGGCCACCATATAGTTGCTGGTAGTTGATCCCACGTTCTCTGGAAGAAGAGACAATGCTGTTAATTGTTGAGCCCTTTCAGTGGGCCCACCCATCTTTAAATTTTTAGAAGTATATGTGAGGCTGTGTTTATGTACATCATATGAAGACCATAAGAGGGATTTAGATTCTCCAGAAGATGAGACCCTTTTCTAGAGTGTCTGAAGACAGCTACAGTGTACTTATATCTAATAAATACATAAATAAAAATAAATAAATAAATAAATAAATAAACATTTTTTCAACAGTATAATAAAGAAAGAAAGACCAGGCACGCCTGCCATCCTTATCTCTGTCTGTCTGTCTGTCTGTCTGATCCCCTGGAACTGGAGATGGGCCACCATATAGTTGCTGGTAGTTCATCCCAGGTTCTCTGGAAGAGGAGACAATGCTGTTAATTGTTGAGCCCTTTCTTTAGTGACCCCACCCATCTTTAAATTTTTAGAAGTATATGTGAGGCTGTGTTTATGTACATCATATGCAGACCATAAGAGGGATTTAGATTCTCCAGAATCTGACACCCTCTTCTGGAGTGTCTGAAGACAGCTACAGTGTACTTATATCTAAAAAATACATAAATAAATAAATAAACATTTTTTAAAAAGGATTAGAAAGAAAGAAAGACCAGGCAGGCCTGCCATCCTTATCTCTGTCTTTCTGTCTGTCTGTTTGTCTGTCTGATCCCCTGAAACTGGAGATGGGCCAACATATAGTTGCTGGTAGTTGATCCCAGGTTCTCTGGAAGAGGAGACAATCATGTTAATTGTTGAGCCCTCACAGTGGCCCCAACCATCTTTAAATTTTTAGAAGAATATGTGAGGCTGTGTTTATGTACATCATATGCAGAACATAAATGGGATTTACGTTCTGCAGAATCAAACACCCTCTTCTGGAGTGTCTGAAGATAGCTATAGTGTACTTATATCTAATAAATACATAAATAAATAAATAAACCTTTTTTAAAATGATAAGAAAGAAAGAAAGACCAGGCAGGCCTGCCATCCTTATCTCTGTCTGTCTGTCTGTGTGTCTGTCTGATCCCCTGGAACTGGAGATGGGCCACCATATAATTACTGGTTATTGATCCCAGGTTCTCTGGAAGAGGAGACAATGCTGTTAATTGTTGATCCCTTTTAGTGGCCACACCCTTCATTAATTTTTTTAAAGTATATCTGAGGCTGTGTTTATGTACATCATATGCAGACCAGAAGATGGTTTTAGATTTTTCAGAATATGACACCGTCTACTGGAGTGTCTGAAGACAGCTACAGTGTCCTTATATCTAATAAATACATAAATAAATAAATTAATAAATAAATAAACATTTTTTATAAAGGATAAGAAAGAAAGAAAAATCAGGCAGGCCTGCCATCCGTATCTCTGTCTGTCTGTCTGTCTGTCTGAACCTTTGGAACTGGATATGGGCCACCATATAGTTGCTGGTAGTTGATCCCAGGTTCTCTGGAAGAGGAGACAATGATGTTAATTGTTAAGCCCTTTCAGTGGTCCCACCCATCTTTAAATTTTTAGAATTATACGTGAGGCTGTGTTTATGTACATCATATGCAGACCATAAGAGGGATTTAGATTCTCCAGAATCTGACACACTCTTCTGGAGTGTCTGAACAGCTACAGTGTACTTATATCTAATAAATATATAAATACATAAAAAAATAAATAAATAAACATTTTTTAAACAGGATAAGTAAGAAAGAAAGACCTGGCAGGCCTGCCATCCTTATCTCTGTCTGTCTGTCTGTCTGTCTGATCCCCTGGAACTGCAGATGGGCCACCATATAGTTACTGGTAGTTGATCCCAGGTTCTCTGGAAGTGGAGACAGTGATGGTAATTGTTGAGCCCTTTCAGTGGTCCCACCTTTCTTTAAATTTTTAGAAGTATATGTGAGGCTGTTTTTATGTACATTATATGCAGACCATAAGAGGGATTTAGATTCTCTAGAATCTGTAACCCTCTTCTGGAGTGTCTGAAGACGGCTACAGTGTACTTATATCTAATAAATAAATAAATAAATAAATAAATAAATAAATAAATAAATAAATAAATAAATAAACATTTTTTATAAAGGATAAGAAAGAAAGAAAGACCAGGCAGGCCTGCCATCCTTATCTCTGTCTGTCTGTCTCTCTGTCTGTCTGAACCCCTTGGACTAGAGATGGGCTACCATATAGTTGCTGGTAGTTGATCCCAGGTTCTCTGGAAGAGGAGACAATGCTGTTAATTTTTGAGCCCTTTCAGTGGCCCCACCCATCTTTAAATTTTTAGAAGTATATGTGAGGCTGTGTTCATGTACATCATATGCAGACCATAAGAGGGATATAGATTCTCCAGAATCTGACACCCTCTTCTGGAGAGTCTGAAGACAGATACAGTGTACTTATATCTGATAAATAAATAAATAAATAAATAAATAAATAAATAAACAAATAAATAAACATTTTTTAAAAGGATAAGAAAGAAAGAAAAATCAGGCAGGCCTGCCATCCTTATCTCTGTTTGTCTGTCTGTCTGTCTTATCCCCTGGAACTTGAGATTGGCCACCATATAGTTGCTGGTAGTTGATCCCAAGTTCTCTGGAAGAAGAGACAATGCTGTTAATTGTTGAGCCCTTTCAGTGGGCCCACCCATCTTTAAATTTTTAGAAGTATATGTGAGGCTGTGTTTATGTACATCATATGAAGACCATAAGAGGGATTTAGATTCTCCAGAAGATGAGACCCTCTTCTAGAGTGTCTGAAGACAGCTACAGTGTACTTATTTCTAATAAATACATAAATAAATAAATAAATAAATAAATAAATAAATAAACATTTTTTTAAAGTATAAGAAAGAAAGAAAGACCAGGCAGGCCTCCATCCTTAATTCTGTCTCTCTGTCTGTCTGTCTGATACCCTGGAACTGGAGATGGGCCACCATATAGTTGCTGGTAGTTTATCCAATGTTCTCTGGAAGAGGAGACAATGCTGTTAATTGTTGAGCCCTCTCAGTGGCCCCACCCATCTTTAAATATTTAGAGGTAAATGTGAGGCTGTATTTATGTACATCATATGCAGACCATAAGAGTGATTTAAATTCTCCAGAATCTGACACCCTCTTCTGGAGTGTCTGAAGACAGCTACAGTGTACTTATATCTAATAAATACATAAATATATAAATAAATAAATAAATAAACATTTTTTAAACAGGATAAGTAAGAAAGAAAGACCAGGCAGGCCTGCCATCCTTATCTCTGTCTGTCTGTCTGTCTGTCTGTCTGATCCCTGGAACTACAGATGGGCCACCATATAGTTGCTGGTAGTTGATCCCAGGTTCTCTGGAAGAGGAGACAACGCTGTTAATTGTTGAGCCCATTCTTTTGCCCCACCCATCTTTAAATTTTTAGAAGTATACTTGAGTCTGTGTTTATGTACATCATATGCAGACCATAAGAGGTATTTAGATTCTCCTGAATCTCACACCCTCTTCTGGAGTGTCTGAAGACAGCTACAGTGTACTTATATCTAATAAATAAATAAATAAATAAATAAATTAATTAATTAATTAATTAATAAGTAAACATTTTTTCAAATGGATAAGAAAGAAAGAAAGACCAGGCAGGCCTGCCATCCTCATTTCTGTCTGTCTGTCTGTCTCTCTATATGATCCTTTGGAACTGAAGATAGGTCACCATATAGTTGCTGGTAGTTGATCCCAGGTTCTCTGGAAGAGGAGACAATGCTGTTAATTGTTGAGCCCTTTCAGTGGCCCCACCCATCTTTAAATTTTTAGAAGTATATCTGAGGCTGTGTTTATGTACATCATATGCAGACCATAAGATGGTTTTAGATTCTTCAGAATCTGACACCCTCTTCTGGAGTGTCTGTAGATAGCTACAGAGTACTTATATATAATAAATACATAAATAAATAAACATTTTTTAAAAAGGACAAGAAAGAAAGAAAGACCTGGCAGGCCTGCCATCCTTATCTCTGTCTGTCTGCCTGTCTGTCTGTCTGATCCTCTGGTACTGGATATGGGCCACCATATAGTTGCTGGTAGTTTATCCAAGGTTCTCTGGAAGAGGAGACAATGCTGTAAATTATTGAGCCCTTTCAGTGGCCCTACCCTTCATTAAATTTTTATAAGTATATCTGAGGCTGTGTTTATGTACATCATATTCAGACCATAAGAGTGAATTATATTCTCCAGAAACTGACTCCCTCTTCTGGAGTGTCTGAAGACAGCTACAGTGTACGTAAATATAATAAATACATGAATAAATAAATAAATAAACATTTTTTAAAAAGGATAAGAAAGAAAGAAACACCAGGAAGTCCTGCCATCCTTATCTCTGTCTGTCTGTCTGTCTATCTATATGATACTTTGGAACTGGAGATAGGCCACCATATAGTTGCTGGTAGTTGATCCCAGGTTCTCTGGAAGAGGAGACAATGCTGTTAATTTTTGAGCCCTTTCAGTGGCCCCACCCATCTTTAAATTTTTAGAAGGGTATGTGAGGCTGTGTTTATGTACATCATATGCAGACCATAAGAGGGATTTAGATTCTCCAGAATCTGACACCCTCTTCTGTATTTTCTGAAGACAGCTACAGTGTACTTATATCTAATAAATACATAAATAAATAAATAAATAAATAAATAAATAAATAAATAAATAAATAAATAAACATTTTTTAAAAAGGATAAGACAGAAAGAAAGACCAGGCAAGCCTGCCACCCTTATCTCTGTCTGTCTGTCTGTCTGTGTGATACCCTAGAACTGGAGATGGGCCACCATATAGTTGCTGGTAGTTTATCCAAGGTTCTCTGGAAGAGGAGACAATGCTGTTAATTGTTGAGCCCTTTCTGTGGCTCCACCCATCTTTAAAATTTTAGAAGTATATGTGAGGCTGTGTTTATGTACATCATATGCAGACCATAAGAGGGATTTAGATTCTCCAGAATCTGACACCCTCTTCTGGAGTGTCTGAAGACAGCTACAGTTTACTTATATCTAATAAATACATAAATAAATAAATAAATAAATGAATAAATAAATAAATAAATAAATAAACATTTTTTAAAAGGATAAGAAAGTAAGAAAGACCGGGCAGGACTGCCACCCTTATCTCTGTCTGTCTGTCTGTCTGTCTGTCTGTCTGATACCCTGGAACTGTAGATGGGCCACCATAATGTTGCTGGTAGTTGATCCCAGGTTCTCTGGAAGAGGATACAATGCTGTTAATTGTTGAGCCCTTTCAGTGGCGCCACCCATCTTTAAATATTTAGAAGTATATGTGAGGCTGTGTTTATGTACATCTTATGCAGACCATAAATGTGATTTAGATTCTCCAGAATCTGACACCCTCTTCTGGAGTGTCTGAAGACAGCTACAATGTACTTATATTAAATAAATAAATAAATAAATAAATAAATAAACATTTTTTAAACAGGATAAGAAAGAAAGAAAGACCAGGCAGGCCTGCCATCCTTATCTCTGTCTGTCTTTCTGTCTGTCTACAGTCTGTCTGATCCCCTTGGACTCGAGATGGGCCACCATATAGTTGCTGGTAGTTGATCCCAGGTTCTCTGGAAGAGGAGACAATGCTGTTAATTTTTGAGCCCTTTCAGTGGGCCCACCCATCTTTAAATTTTTAGAAGTATATGTGAGGCTGTGTTCATGTACATCATATGCAGACCATAAGAGGGATATAGATTCTCCAGAATCTGACACCCTCTTCTGGAGAGTCTGAAGACAGCTACAGTGTACTTATATCTGATAAATAAATAAATAAATAAACAAATAAACAAATAAATAAACATTTTTTTATAAGGATAAGAAAGAAAGAAAAATCAGGCAGGCCTGCCATCCTTATCTCTGTCTGTCTGTCTGTCTGTCTTATCCCCTGGAACTTGAGATGGGCCACCATATAGTTGCTGGTAGTTGATCCCAGGTTCTCTGGAAGAGGAGACAATGATGTTAATTGTTAAGCCCTTTCAGTGGTCCCACCCATCTTTAAATTTTTAGAATTATACGTGAGGCTGTGTTTATGTACATCATATGCAGACCATAAGAGGGATTTAGATTCTCCAGAATCTGACACACTCTTCTGGAGTTTCTGAACAGCTACAGTGTACTTATATCTAATAAATACATAAATACATAAAAAAATAAATAAATAAACATTTCTTAAACAGGATAAGTAAGAAAGAAAGACCTGGCAGGCCTGCCATCCTTATCTCTGTCTGTCTGTCTGTCTGTCTGATCCCCTGGAACTGCAGATGGGTCACCATATAGTTGCTGGTAGTTAATCCCAGGTTCTCTGGAAGAGGAGACAGTGATGGTAATTGTTGAGCCCTTACAGTGGTCCCACCTTTCTTTAAATTTTTAGAAGTATATGTGAGGCTGTGTTTATGTACATCATATGCAGACCATAAGAGGGATTTAGATTCTCTAGAATCTGACACCCTCTTCTGGAGTGTCTGAAGACGGCTACAGTGTACTTATATCTAATAAATACATAAATAAATAAATAAATAAATAAATAAATAAATAAATAAATAAATAAACATTTTTTATAAAGGATAAGAAATAAAGAAAGACCAGGCAGGCCTGCCATCCTTATCTCTGTCTGTCTATCTCTCTGTCTTTCTGATCCACTTTAACTGGAGATGAGCCACCATATAGTTGCTGGTAGTTGATCCCAGGTTCTCTGGAAGATGAGACAATGCTGTTAATTTTTGAGCCCTCTCAGTGGCCCCACACATCTTTAAATTTTTAGAAGTATACATGAGTCTGTGTTTATGTACATCATATGCAGGCCATAAGAGGGATTTAGATTCTCCAGAATCTGACACCCTCTTCTGGAGTGTCTGAAGACAGCTACAGTTTACTTATATCTAATAAATACATAAATAAATAAATAAATAAGTAAACATTTTTTCAAAAGGATAAGAAAGAAAGAAAGACCAGGCAGTCCTGCCATCCTTATCTCTGTATGTCTGACTGTCTGTCTGTCTGATCCCCTGGAACTGGAGATGGGCCACCATATAGTTGCTGGTAGTTGAGCCGAGGTTCTCTGGAAGAGGAGACAATGCTGTTCATTGTTGAGCCCTTTCAATGGCCCCACCCATTTTTAAATATTTAGAACTGTATGTTAGGCTGTGTTTATGTACATCATATGCAGACCATAAGAGGGATTTAGATTCTACAGAACCAGACACCCACTTCTGGAGTGTCTAAGACAGCTACAGTGTACTTATATCTAATAAATACATGAATAAATAAATAAATAAACATTTTTTAAAAAGTATAAGAAAGAAAGAAAGACCAGGCAGGCCTGCCATCGATATCTCTGTCTGTGTGTCTGTCTGTCTGTCTGATCCCTGGGAACTGGAGATGAGCCACCATATAGTTGCTGGTAGTTGATCCCAGGTTCTCTGGAAGAGGAGATAATGCTGTTAATTGTTGAGCCCTTTCAGTGGCCCCATCCTTCATTAAATTTTTTGAAGTATATCTGAGGCTGTGTTTATGTACATCATATGCAGACCAGAAGATGGTTTTAGATTTTTCAGAATCTGAAACCGTCTACTGGAGTGTCTGAAGACAGCTACAGTGTACTTATATCTAATAAATACATAAATAAATAAATTAACAAATAAATAAACATTTTTTATAAAGGATAAGAAAGAAAGAAAAATCAGGCAGGCCTGCCATCCTTATCTCTGTCTGTCTGTCTCTCTGTCTGAACCTTTGGAACTGGATAAGGGCCACCATATATTTGCTGTTAGTTTTTCCCAGGTTCTCTGGAAGAGGAGACAATGCTGTTCATTGTTGAGCCCTTTCAGTGGCCCCACCCATCTTTAAATGTTTAGAAGTATATGTGAGGCTGTGTTTATGTACATCATATGCAGACCATAAGAGGGATTTAGATTCTCCAGAATTGACACCCTTTTCTGGACTGTCTGAAGACAGCTACAGTGTACTTATATCTAATAAATACGTAAATAAATAAATAAATAAATAAATAAACTTTTTTAAACAGTATAAGTAAGAAAGAAAGACATGGCAGGCCTGCCATCCTTATCTCTGTCTGTCTGTCTGTCTGTCTGATCCCCTGGAACTGTAGATGGGCCACCATAAAGTTGCTGGTAGTTGATCCCAGGTTCTCTGGAAGAGGAGATAATGCTGTTAATTGTTGAGCCCTTTCAGTGGCCCCTCCCTTCATTAAATTTTAGAAGTATATCTGAGGCTGTGTTTATGTTCATCATATGCAGACCATAAGATGGTTTTAGATTCTTCAGAATCTGACACCCTCTACTGGAGTGTCTGAAGACAGCTACAGTGTACTTATATCTAATAAATACATACATAAATAAATTAATAATTAAATAAACATTTTTTAAAAAGGATAAGAAAGAAATAAAAATCAGGCAGGCCTGCCATCCTTATCACTGTCTGTCTGTCTGTCTGTCTGTCTGATCCTCTGGAACTGGATATGGGCCACCATATATTTGCTGGTAGTTTTTCCCAGGTTCTCTGGAAGAGGAGACAATGTTGTGAATTGTTGAGCCCTTTCAGTGGCCCCAACCATCTTTAAATTTTTATTGGTAAATGTGAGGCTGTATTTATGTACATCATATGCAGACCATAAGAGTGATTTAAATTCTCCAGAATCTGACACCCTCTTCTGGAGTGTCTGAAGACAGCTACAGTGTACTTATATCTAATAAATAAATAAATAAATAAATAAATAAATAAATAAATAAATAAATAAACATTTTTTAAACAGGATAAGTAAGAAAGAAAGACCAGGCAGGCCTGCCATCCTTATCTCTGTCTGTCTGTCTGTCTGTCTGATCCCTGGAACTGCAGATGGGCCACCATATAGTTGCTGGTAGTTGATCCCAGGTTCTCGGGAAGAGGAGACAAGCTGTTAATTGTTGAGCCCATTCTTTGGCCCCACCCATCTTTAAATTTTTAGAAGTATACTTGAGTCTGTGATTATGTACATCATATGCAGACCATAAGAGGTATTTAGATTCTCCTGAATCTCACACCCTCTTCTGGAGTGTCTGAAGACAGCTACAGTGTACTTATATCTAATAAATAAATAAATAAATAAATAAATTAATTAATTAATTAATAAGTAAACATTTTTTCAAATGGATAAGAAAGAAAGAAAGACCAGGCAGGCCTGCCATCCTCATTTCTGTCTGTCTGTCTGTCTCTCTATATGATCCTTTGGAACTGAAGATAGGCCACTATATAGTTGCTGGTAGTTGATCCCAGGTTCTCTGGAAGAGGAGACAATGCTGTTAATTGTTGAGCCCTTTCAGTGGCCCCACCCATCTTTAAATTTTTAGAAGTATATCTGAGGCTGTGTTTATGTACATCATATGCAGACCATAAGATGGTTTTAGATTCTTCAGAATCTGACACCCTCTTCTGGAGTGTCTGTAGATAGCTACAGAGTACTTATATATAATAAATACATAAATAAATAAACATTTTTTAAAAAGGACAAGAAAGAAAGAAAGACCTGGCAGGCCTGCCATTCTTATCTCTGTCTGTCTGTCTGTCTGTCTGTCTGATCCTCTGGTAATGGATATGGGCCACCATATAGTTGCTGGTAGTTTATCCAAGGTTCTCTGGAAGAGGAGACAATGCTGTAAATTATTGAGCCCTTTCAGTGGCCCCACCCTTCCTTAAATTTTTATAAGTATATCTGAGGCTGTGTTTATGTACATCATATTCAGACCATAAGAGTGATTTAGATTCTCCAGAAACTGACACCCTCTTCTGGAGTGTCTGAAGACAGCTACAGTGTACGTAAATATAATAAATACATGAATAAATAAATAAATAAACATTTTTTAAAAAGGATAAGAAAGAAAGAAACACCAGGAAGTCCTGCCATCCTTATCTCTGTCTGTCTGTCTGTCTATCTATATGATCCTTTGGAACTGGAGATAGGCCACCATATAGTTGCTGGTAGTTGATCCCAGGTTCTCTGGAAGAGGAGACAATGCTGTTAATTGTTTAGCCCTTTCAGTGGCCCCACCCATTTTTAAATTTTTAGAAGGGTATGTGAGGCTGTGTTTATGTACATCATATGCAGACCATAAGAGGGATTTAGATTCTCCAGAATCTGACATCCTCTTCTGTATTTTCTGAAGACAGTTACAGTGTACTTATATCTAATAAATAAATAAATAAATAAATAAATAAATAAATAAATAAATAAACATTTTTTAAAAAGGATAAGACAGAAAGAAAGACCAGGCAAGCCTGCCACCCTTATCTCTGTCTGTCTGTCTGTCTGTGTGATACCCTAGAACTGGAGATGGGCCACCATATAGTTGCTGGTAGTTTATCCAAGGTTCTCTGGAAGAGGAGACAATGCTGTTAATTGTTGAGCCCTTTCTGTGGCCCCACCCATCTTTAAAATTTTAGAAGTATATGTGAGGCTGTGTTTATGTACATCATATGCAGACCATAAGAGGGATTTAGATTCTCCAGAATCTGACACCCTCTTCTGGAGTGTCTGAAGACAGCTACAGTTTACTCATATCTAATAAATACATAAATAAATAAATAAATGAATGAATAAATAAATAAATAAATAAATAAACATTTTTTAAAAAGGATAAGAAAGTAAGAAAGACCGGGCAGGCCTGCAACCCTTATCTCTGTCTGTCTGTCTGTCTGTCTGTCTGATACCCTGGAACTGTAGATGGGCCACCATAGTGTTGCTGGTAGTTGATCCCAGGTTCTCTGGAAGAGGATACAATGCTGTTAATTGTTGAGCCCTTTCAGTGGCGCCACCCATCTTTAAATATTTAGAAGTATATGTGAGGCTGTGTTTATGTACATCTTATGCAGACCATAAATGTGATTTAGATTCTCCAGAATCTGACACCCTCTTCTGGAGTGTCTGAAGACAGCTACAGTGTACTTATATCAAATAAATAAATAAATAAATAAATAAATAAATAAACATTTTTTAAACAGGATAAGAAAGAAAGAAAAACCAGGCAGGCCTGCCATCCTTATCTCTGTCTGTCTTTCTGTCTGTCTACAGTCTGTCTGATCCCCTTGGACTCGAGATGGGCCAACATATAGTTGCTGGTAGTTGATCCCAGGTTCTCTGGAAGAGGAGACAATGCTGTTAATTTTTGAGCCATTTCAGTGGCCCCACCCATCTTTAAATTTTTAGAAGTATATGTGAGGCTGTGTTCATGTACATCATATGCAGACCATAAGAGGGATATAGATTCTCCAGAAGATGAGACCCTCTTCTAGAGTGTCTGAAGACAGCTACAGTGTACTTATTTCTAATAAATACATAAATAAATAAATAAATAAATAAATAAATAAACATTTTTTTAAAGTATAAGAAAGAAAGAAAGACCAGGCAGGCCTCCATCCTTATCTCTGTTTCTCTGTCTGTCTGTCTGATACCCTGGAACTGGAGATGGGCCACCATATAGTTGCTGGTAGTTTATCCAATGTTCTCTGGAAGAGGAGACAATGCTGTTAATTGTTGAGCCCTCTCAGTGTCCCCACCTATCTTTAAATATTTAGAGGTAAATGTGAGGCTGTATTTATGTACATCATATGCAGACCATAAGAGTGATTTAAATTCTCCATAATCTGACACCCTCTTCTGGAGTGTCTGAAGACAGCTACAGTGTACTTATATCTAATAAATACATAAATATATAAATAAATAAATAAATAAACATTTTTTAAACAGGATAAGTAAGAAAGAAAGACCAGGCAGGCCTGCCATCCTTATCTCTGTCTGTCTGTCTGTCTGTCTGATCCCTGGAACTGCAGATGGGCCACCATATAGTTGCTGGTAGTTGATCCCAGGTTCTCTGGAAGAGGAGACAACGCTGTTAATTGTTGAGCCCATTCTTTGGCCCCACCCATCTTTAAATTTTTAGAAGTATACTTGAGTCTGTGTTTATGTACATCATATGCAGACCATAAGAGGTATTTAGATTCTCCTGAATCTCACACCCTCTTCTGGAGTGTCTGAAGACAGCTACAGTGTACTTATATCTAATAAATAAATAAATAAATAAATTAATTAATTAATTAATAAGTAAACATTTTTTCAAATGGATAAGAAAGAAAGAAAGACCAGGCAGGCCTGCCATCCTCATTTCTGTCTGTCTGTCTGTCTCTCTATATGATCCTTTGGAACTGAAGATAGGTCACCATATAGTTGCTGGTAGTTGATCCCAGGTTCTCTGGAAGAGGAGACAATGCTGTTAATTGTTGAGCCCTTTCAGTGGCCCCACCCATCTTTAAATTTTTAGAAGTATATCTGAGGCTGTGTTTATGTACATCATATGCAGACCATAAGATGGTTTTAGATTCTTCAGAATCTGACACCCTCTTCTGGAGTGTCTGTAGATAGCTACAGAGTACTTATATATAATAAATACATAAATAAATAAACATTTTTTAAAAAGGACAAGAAAGAAAGAAAGACCTGGCAGGTCTGCCATCCTTATCTCTGTCTGTCTGCCTGTCTGTCTGTTTGATCCTCTGGTACTGGATATGGGCCACCATATAGTTGCTGGTAGTTTATCCAAGGTTCTCTGGAAGAGGAGACAATGCTGTAAATTATTGAGCCCTTTCAGTGGCCCCACCCTTCATTAAATTTTTATAAGTATATCTGAGGCTGTGTTTATGTACATCATATTCAGACCATAAGAGTGATTTAGATTCTCCAGAAACTGACACCCTCTTCTGGAGTGTCTGAAGACAGCTACAGTGTACGTAAATATAATAAATACATGAATAAATAAATAAATAAACATTTTTTAAAAAGGATAAGAAAGAAAGAAACACCAGGAAGTCTGCCATCCTTATCTCTGTCTGTCTGTCTGTCTATCTATATGATCCTTTGGAACTGGAGATAGGCCACCATATAGTTGCTGGTAGTTGATCCCAGGTTCTCTGGAAGAGGAGACAATGCTGTTAATTGTTGAGCCCTTTCAGTGGCCCCACCCATCTTTAAATTTTTAGAAGGGTATGTGAGGCTGTGTTTATGTACATCATATGCAGACCATAAGAGGGATTTAGATTCTCCAGAATCTGACACCCTCTTCTGTATTTTCTGAAGACAGCTACAGTGTACTTATATCTAATAAATACATAAATAAATAAATAAATAAATAAATAAATAAATAAATAAATAAACATTTTTTAAAAAGGATAAGACAGAAAGAAAGACCAGGCAAGCCTGCCACCCTTATCTCTGTCTGTCTGTCTGTGTGATACCCTAGAACTGGAGATGGGCCACCATATAGTTGCTGGTAGTTTATCCAAGGTTCTCTGGAAGAGGAGACAATGCTGTTAATTGTTGAGCCCTTTCTGTGGCTCCACCCATCTTTAAAATTTTAGAAGTATATGTGAGGCTGTGTTTATGTACATCATATGCAGACCATAAGAGGGATTTAGATTCTCCAGAATCTGACACCCTCTTCTGGAGTGTCTGAAGACAGCTACAGTTTACTTATATCTAATAAATACATAAATAAATAATTAAATAAATAAATGAATAAATAGATAAATAAATAAATAAACATTTTTTTTAAAAGGATAAGAAAGTAAGAAAGACCGGGCAGGCCTGCCACCCTTATCTCTGTCTGTCTGTCTGTCTGTCTGTCTGATACCCTGGAACTGTAGATGGGCCACCATAGTGTTGCTGGTAGTTGATCCCAGGTTCTCTGGAAGAGGATACAATGCTGTTAATTGTTGAGCCCTTTCAGTGGCGCCACCCATCTTTAAATATTTAGAAGTATATGTGAGGCTGTGTTTATGTACATCTTATGCAGACCATAAATGTGATTTAGATTCTCCAGAATCTGACACCCTCTTCTGGAGTGTCTGAAGACAGCTACAGTGTACTTATATTAAATAAATAAATAAATAAATAAATAAATAAATAAATAAATACATAAACATTTTTTAAACAGGATAAGAAAGAAAGAAAGACCAGGCAGGCCTGCCATCCTTATCTCTGTCTGTCTTTCTGTCTGTCTACAGTCTGTCTGATCCCCTTGGACTCGAGATGGGCCACCATATAGTTGCTGGTAGTTGATCCCAGGTTCTCTGGAAGAGGAGACAATGCTGTTAATTTTTGAGCCCTTTCAGTGGCCCCACCCATCTTTAAATTTTTAGAAGTATATGTGAGGCTGTGTTCATGTAGATCATATGCAGACCATAAGAGGGATATAGATTCTCCAGAATCTGACACCCTCTCTTGGAGAGTCTGAAGACAGCTACAGTGTACTTATATCTGATAAATAAATAAATAAATAAATAAATAAATAAACAAATAAACAAATAAATAAACATTTTTTAAAAGGATAAGAAAGAAAGAAAAATCAGGCAGGCCTGCCATCCTTATCTCTGTCTGTCTGTCTGTCTGTCTTATCACCTGGAACTTGAGATGGGCCACCATATAGTTGCTGGTAGTTGATCCCACGTTCTCTGGAAGAAGAGACAATGCTGTTAATTGTTGAGCCCTTTCAGTGGGCCCACCCATCTTTAAATTTTTAGAAGTATATGTGAGGCTGTGTTTATGTACATCATATGAAGACCATAAGAGGGATTTAGATTCTCCAGAAGATGAGACCCTCTTCTAGAGTGTCTGAAGACAGCTACAGTGTACTTATATCTAATAAATACATAAATAAAAATAAAGAAATAAATAAATAAACATTTTTTCAACAGTATAATAAAGAAAGAAAGACCAGGCACGCCTGCCATCCTTATCTCTGTCTGTCTGTCTGTCTATCTGATACCCTGGAACTGGAGATGGGCCACCATATAGTTGCTGGTAGTTCATCCCAGGTTCTCTGGAAGAGGAGACAATGCTGTTAATTGTTGAGCCCTTTCTTTAGTGACCCCACCCATCTTTAAATTTTTAGAAGTATATGTGAGGCTGTGTTTATGTACATCATATGCAGACCATAAGAGGGATTTAGATTCTCCAGAATCTGACACCCTCTTCTGGAGTGTCTGAAGACAGCTACAGTGTACTTATATCTAAAAAATACATAAATAAATAAATAAACATTTTTAAAAAGGATAAGAAAGAAAGAAAGACCAGGCAGGCCTGCCATCCTTATCTCTGTCTTTCTGTCTGTCTGTTTGTCTGTCTGATCCCCTGAAACTGGAGATGGGCCAACATATAGTTGCTGGTAGTTGATCCCAGGTTCTCTGGAAGAGGAGACAATGCTGTTAATTGTTGGTTCCTTTCAGTGGCCCCAACCATCTTTAAATTTTTAGAAGAATATGTGAGGCTGTGTTTATGTACATCATATGCAGAACATAAATGGGATTTACGTTCTGCAGAATCAAACACCCTCTTCTGGAGTGTCTGAAGATAGCTATAGTGTACTTATATCTAATAAATACATGAATAAATAAATAAACCTTTTTTAAAATGATAAGAAAGAAAGAAAGACCAGGCAGGCCTGCCATCCTTATCTCTGTCTGTCTGTCTGTGTGTCTGTCTGATCCCCTGGAACTGGAGATGGGCCACCATATAATTACTGGTTATTGATCCCAGGTTCTCTGGAAGAGGAGACAATGCTGTTAATTGTTGATCCCTTTTAGTGGCCCCACCCATCTTTAAATTTTTAGAAGTATATGTGAGGCTGTGTTTATGTACATCATATGCAGACCATAAGAGGGATTTAGATTCTCCAGAATCTGATACCCTCTTCTGGAGTGTCTGAAGACAGCTACAGTGTACTTATATCGAATAAATAAATAAATAAATAAATAAATAAATAAATAAATAAACATTTTTTTTAAACGGAGAAGAAAGAAAGAAAGACCATGCAGGCCTGCCATCCTTATCACTTTCTGTCTGTCTGTCTGTCTGTCTGATCCCCTATAACTGGAGATGGGACACCATATAGTTGCTGGTAGTTGATCCCAGGTTCTCTGGAAAAGGAGACAATGCTGTTAATTGTTGAGCCCTTTCAGTGGCCCCACCCATCTTTAAATTTTTAGAAGTATATGTGAGGCTATGTTTATGTACATCAAATGCAGACCATAAGAGGGATTTAGATTCTCCAGCATATGACACCCTCTTCTGGAGTGTCTGAAGACAGCTACAGTGTACTTATGTCTAATAAATACATAAATAAACAAATAAACATTTTTAAATAAGTATAATAAAGAAAGAAAATCCAGGCAGGCCTTCCATCCTTATATCTGTCTGTCTGTCTGTCTGTCTGATTCCCTGGAACTGGAGATGGGCCACCATATAGTTGCTGGTAGTTGATCCAGGTTCCCTGGAAGAGGAGACAATGCTGTTAATTGTTGAGCCCTTTCAGTGGCCCCACACATCTTTAAATATTTAGAAATATATGTGAGGCTGTGTTATGACAATCATATGCAGACCATAAGAGGTATTTAGATTCTCCAGAATCTGATACCCTCTTCTGGAGTGTCTGAAGACAGCTACAGTGTACTTATATCTAATAAATAAATAAATAAATAAATAAATAAATAAATAAATAAATAAATAAACATTTTTTAAAAAGGATAAGAAAAAAAGAAAGACTAGCAGGCCTGCCATCCTTATCTCTGTCTGTCTGTCTGTCTGTCTGTCTGATCCCCTGGAACTGGAGATGGGCCACCACATAGTTGCTGGTAGTTTAATCCCAGGTTCTCTGGAAGAGGAGACAATGCTGTTAATTGTTGAGCCCTTTCAGTGGCCCCACACATCTTTAAATTATTAGAAGTATATGTGAGGCTGTGTTTATGTACATTGTATGTAGACCATAAGAGGGATTTATATTCTCCAGAATCTGATACCCTCTTCTGGAGTGTCTGAAGACAGCTACAGTGTACTTATATCTAATAAATACATAAATAAATAAATAAACATGTTTTAAATAGGATAAGAAAGAAAGAAAAACCAGGCAGGCCTGCCATCCTTGTCTGTCTGTCTGTCTGTCTGTCTCTCTGATCCCCTGGATCTGGAGATGGGCCACCATATAGTTGCTGGTAGTTGATCCCAGGTTCTCTGGAAGAGGAGACAATGCTGTTAATTGTTGAGCCCTCACAGTGGCCCCACCCATCTTTAAATTTTTAGAAATAAATGTGAAGCTGTTTTTATGTACATCATATGCATATCATAAGAGGGACTTAGATTCTCCAGAATCTGACACCCTCTTCCTGAGTGTCTGAAGACAGCTACAGTGTACTTATATATAATAAATTCATAAATAAATAAATAAACCTTTTTAAACGGATAAGAAAGAAATAAAAACCAGAAGGACTGCCATCCTTGTCTGTATGTCTGTCTGTCTGTCTGATCGCCTGGAACTGGAGATGGGCCACCATATAGTTGCTGGTAGTTGATCCCAGGTTCTCTGGAAGAGGAGACAATGCTGTTTATTTTTGAGCCCTTTCAGTGGCCCCACCCATCTTTAAATTTTTATAAGTATATGTGAGGCTGTGTTCATGTACATCATATGCAGACCATAAGAGGGATTTAGATTCTCCAGAATCTGACACCCTCTTCTGGAGTGTCTGAAGACAGCTACAGTGTACTTATATCGAATAAATAAATAAATAAATAAATAAATAAATAAATAAATAAATAAACATTTTTTAAAAGGATAAGAAAGAATGAAAGACCAGGTAGGCCTGCCATCCTTAACTCTATCTGTCTGTATCTCTGTCTGTCTGTCTGATCCCCTGGAACTGGAGATGGGCCACCATATAGTTGCTGGTAGTTGATCCCAGGTTCTCTGGAAGAGGAGACAATGCTGTTAATTGTTGAGCCCTTTCAGTGGTCCTACCCATCTTTAAATTTTTAGAAGTATATGTGAGGCTGTGTTTATGTACATCATATGCAGACCATAAGAGGGATATAGATTCTCCAGAATCTGAAACCCTCTTCTGGAGTGTCTGAAGACAGCTACAGTGTACTTATATCTAATAAATACATAAATAAATAAATAAATAAATATACATTTTTTAAAAGGGATAAGAAAGAAAGAAAAACCAGGCAGGCTTCCATCCTTGTCTGTCTTTCTCTCTGTCTGTCTGTCTTGCCTAGCCCCTTGCGTTGCCTAGCCTAGCCCCTTGCCTTGCCTAGCCCAGCCCCTTGCCTAGCCTAGCCTAGCCCAGCCCTGCCTTGCCTAGCCCTGCCTATCCCTGTCTTTAACCAGGCTGGCCTCGAACTCAGAAACTGACTGCCTCTGCCTCCAGAGTGCTCTCATTAAGAGCTCGAGCCACCACTGACTGTTGGGTTTTCTAAGTCTTACATAGGTATGGTCTGTTTCTCAACTGTGAAACCCTAATTAACACATGTAGTCTGTCCTAGGTCAGCCATAGCTACAGACTGAGGCCTTTTCTAAAACAAAACAAAAGAAAACAAAAAAAATAGAAATAATAAAATAAATAAATTAAGAAACCACATGATATCTTTTCTTTCTTTCAATGATACTCAGAGTTTGAAGCAGTTCACCCATGAGACCTCAGCTCCGGACATTGAGGCTGTTTCCCTAACAAGTATTATGGCTGAACCTGAGGGGTTCTACTGCTGATTTGTGTCCCCCACTTTAAAAAAATAGTTGTTTTCAAAGGCTGCAGGTTCTTAGCTCTGTTCCTTGTTACAGTTGAGTCACAGCCCTGAAAGTTCAGTGGTAGTTAAAGGCACTGAGAAGGGCTTCCTATAGACATCAAAGACCAAGTCTTTGTTATTAAAAAGTTAATCTGGATTCCCCCACACCCTGGCATCCTTAGAATTCCTAGAAAGGAAGGCAGGGACCTGGGCAGAAGGGTGCAAGGCTACTGGTGTTTGTAAGTGGTAACAGAAAGCTTTCTCTTGTTGGTACCCTACCCCAAGTTACACTGTCACTTCTTTTTCCTAGTTGTTGTTTTGTAGGTTTGTATTCTCAACATAGACCCTTTTCCTTCCTAACCTTGGCTGTCCTGAACCTTACTGTCCTTGAACTCAGTGATTTGCCTGTCTTGCTGGGATGAAACTGTGAGCTACCATCCAGAAGGAAGCACCCTGCTGAGGTTAGATTGGGGTCTCTTCCATTTTCCTCTATGAACATGCATATGGCAGGCCTGTTCTTTCTTTTTTACTTTTCCTTTTCTTTTTAAAGATTTATTTATTTATTATATTTAAGTATGCTGTAGCTATCTTCGGACAGTCCAGAAGAGGGTGTCAGATTCTGAAGAATCTAAATCATTCTTATTGTCTGCATATGATGTATATAAACACAGCCTCACATATACTCAAAAAAAAAAAAAAAAAGAAAGAAAGATGTGGCTACAGAGAGGGCTCAACAATTAAGAGCATTGTCTCCTCTTCCAGAGAACCTGGGCTCAATTACCAGTATTATATATGGTGGCCCATCTCCAGTTCCAGGGGATCTAATACTCTGTTCTGGAGTCTGTGGGCACAGCATACACATGCAAAACATTCTTACACAATCATTGAGAGAGGAGAGAGAGGGGTTGAGAGAGAGGGGAGGTAATCATACCTCCTGACGAGTTTAAAGACCTGAGCTTCATCACTCACACAAATAAATAAATGCAAAATATTTTTAAAAAATAAACTCTGCCATTGCCCTTTAAAAATTCCTAGAAAACAAGTTTTATAAGCAACAGTTATATTTACTATATCTAAAGAACAGTCATGAGCATATTCTCTAAATAGAAAAAGGCCTGTTAGTCTTAGAAATGGAAAAGACAAACCAAGGAAGGTTTGCAATTACATAATGAGGCAGCTCAGCCCAGCTCTTAGGTTGGAAATAAGACTGGAGAATAGGATACACCTGAAGACAGCCAGCCATTGCTTTTTGTTTTGGAGGCTGAAAGGATACACCTGAAGACAGCCAATGCTGTGTAATGGTGATCTGGTATTTTTTTTTTTTAATTTTTAAAAACTTTAACACTTTTTATAAAACCTTTTTCCTGGGTGAAAGAAAGACAGCTACAGTGTACTTATATCTAATATACATTAATAAATAAATAAACATTTCTTAAAAAGGATAAGAAAGAAAGAAAGACCAGGCAGGCCTGCCATCCTTATCTCTATCTGTCTGTATGTCTGTCTGTCTGTCTGATCCCCTGGAACTGGAGATGGGCCACCATATAGTTGCTGGTAGTTGAACCCAGGTTCTCTGGAAGAGGAGACAATGCTGTTAATTTTTGAGCAGTAAAGTGGCCCCACCCGTCTTTAAATTTTTAAAAGTATATGTGAGGCTGTGTTTATGTACCTCATATGCAGACCATAAGAGGGATTTAGATTGTCCAGAATCTGACACCGTCTTCTGGAGTGTCTGAAGACAGCTACAGTGTACTTATATCTAATAAATAAATAAATAAATAAATAAATAAATAAATAAATAAATAAATAATCATTTTTTAAAAATGATAAGAAAAACAGAAAGTCCAGGCAGGCCTGCGTTCCTTAACTCTGTCTGTCTGTCTGTCTGATCCCGGGGAACTGGAGATGGGCCACCATATAGTGGCTGATAGTTGATCCCAGGTTCTCTGGAAGAGGAGACAATGCTGTTAATTGTTGAGCCCTCACCATATTGCAGGTCCTACAAGTATGAATTTTTCAGTGTTTCTCACCATATTCCAGGTACTACTGCATGATTTTCTCATTTTTCGACTTTTTCAGGGTTTCTCACCATATTGCAAGTCCTACAAGTGTGAATTTCTTATTTTTGGACTTTTTTAGGGTTTCTCACCATATTCCAGCTCCTACAGTGTGTTCTTGTCATTTTTTGTCTTTTTCACGGTTTCTCATCTTATTCCAAGTCCTATATTGTGATTTTCTCATTTTTTGCCTTTTGCAGGGTTTCTCACCATATTGCAGGTACTACAAGTTTGATTTTCTTATTTTTCGATCTTTCAGGGTTTCTCACCATATTCCAGGTCCTACAGTGTGATTTTCTCATTTTTAGACTTTTTCAGGGTTTCTCACCATATTGGAGGTTCTACAAGTGTGATTTTCTTATTTTTCAACTTTTTCAGGGTTTCTCACCATATTGGAGGTTCTACAAGTGTGATTTTCTTATTTTTCGACTTTTTCAGGGTTTACTCACCATATTCCAGCTTCTACAGTGTATTTTTCTCATTTTTTGACTTTTTCACGGTTTCTCATCATATTCTAAATCCTACAGTGTGAATTTCTCATTTTTGGAATTTTTCAGGGGTTTCTCACCATATTGCAGGTACTACAAGTTTGATTTTCTTATTTTTCGACTGTTTCAGTGTTTCTCACCATATTGCAGGTCCAACTGTGTGATTTTCTCATTTTGAGACCCAATGTTTCTCACCATATTCCAGCTACTACAGTCTGATTTTCTCATTTTTGACTTTTTCAGGGTTTCTCATCATATTCCAAGTCCTAGAGTGTGATTTTTCCAATTTTTCGACTTTTTCAGAGTTTCTCACCATATTCCAGGTTCCACAGTGTGATTTTCTCATTTTTTGACTTTTTCAGGATTGCTCACCATATTCCATCTTCTACATTGTGATTTTCTCATTTTTCAACTTTTTCAGGGTTTCTCATCTTATTCCAAGTCCTACAGTGAAATTTTCTCATTTTCTGACTTTTTCAGGTTGTCTCATCTTATTCCAAGTCCTACAGTGTGATTTTCTCATTTTTCGACTTTTTCAGGTTTTCTCACCATATTGCAGGTCCTACACGTGTGAATTTCTTATTTTTGGACTTTTTCAGGGTTTCTCACCATATTCCAGGTACTACAGTGTGATTTTCTCATTTTAAGACTTTTTCATGGTCTCTCACAATATTGCATGTCCTACAAGTGTGTATATCTTATTTTTCTACTTTTTAACGGTTTCTCTCCATATTCCATCTCCTACCATGTACTTTTGTCATTTTTTGTCTTTTTCACGGTTTCTTATTTTATTCCAAGTCCTACAGTGTGATTTTCTCATTTTTTGACTTTTTCAGGGTTTATCATCATATTCCAAGTCCTACAGTGTGATTTTCTCATTTTTTGACTTTTTCAGGGTTTCTCATCTTATTCCAAGTCCTAGAGTGTGATTTTTCTAATTTTTCAACTTTTTCAGATTTTATCACCATATTCCTTTTACTACAGTTTGATTTTTCTCATTTTTGACTTTTTCAAGGTTTCTCACCATATTCCATGTCCTAAAGTGTGATTTTCTCATTTTAAGACTTTTTCAGGGTTTCTCACCATATTCCAGGTACTACAGTGTGATTTTCTTATTTTACACTTTTTCAGTGTTTCTGACCAAATTTCAGGACCTACTGCGTGATTTTCTCATTTTTCGACTTTTTCAGGGTTTCTCACCATATTTCAGGTCCTACACTGTGATTTTCTCATTTTTCGACTTTTTCAGGGTTTTTCACCATATTGGAGGTCCTACAAGTGTGGTTTTCTTATTTTTCGACTCTTTCAGGGTTTCTCATCATATTCCAGCTCCTACAGTGTATTATTCTCATTTTTTGACTTTTTCACGGTTTCTCATCATATTCCAAATCCTACAGTGTGATTTTCTCATTTTTGGAATTTTTCAGGGTTTCTCACCATATTGCAGGTACTACAAGTTTGATTTTCTTATTTTTCGAATGTTTCAGTGTTTCTCACCATACTGCAGATCCTATTGTGTGATTTTTCTCATTTTTCGTCTTTTTCAGGGTTTCTCATCATATTCCAAGCCCTACAGTCTGATTTTTCTAATTTTTTGACTTTTTCAGAGTTTCTCAACATATTCCAGGTTCTACAGTGTGATTTTTCTAATTTTTTGAATTTTTCAGGTTTGCTCACCATACTCGATCTTCTACAGTGTGATTTTCTCATTTTTCGACTGTTTCAGGGTTTCTCACTATATTGCAGGTCCTACAAGTGTGAATTTCTTATTTTTGGACTTTTTCAGGGTTTCTCATCATATTCCAAGTCCTATACTGTGATTTTTGCATTTTTCGCATTTTTCAGGGATTCTCAGCATATTCCGGGTCCTACAGTTTGATTTTCTAATTTTTCATGTTTTTCAGGGTTTCTCACAATATCCCAAGTCCTACAGTGTGATTTTCTAATATTAAGACTTTTTCAGGGTCTCTCACCATATTGCATATCCTATAAGTGTGTATTTCTTATTTTTGAACTTTTTCAGGGTTTCTCACAATATTCCAGCTCCTACAGTGTGTTTTTGTCATTTTTTTTTCTTTTTCACGGTTTCTCATCTTATTCCAAGTCCTACAGTGTGATTTTCTCATTTTTCGACTTTTTCAGGGTTTCTCACATTATTGCAGGTCCTACAAGTGTGAATTTCTTATTTTTGGACTTTTTCAGGGTTTCTCACCATATTCCAGCTACTACAGTCTGATTTTCTCATTTTTGACTTTTTCACGGTTTCTCATCTTATTCCAAGTCCTATATTGTGATTTTCTCATTTTTTGACTTTTTCAGGGTTTCTCACCATATTGCAGGTACTTCAAGTTTGATTTTCTTATTTTTCGATCTTTCAGGGTTTCTCACCATATTCCAGGTCCTACTGTTTGATTTTCTCATTTTTAGACTTTTTCAGGGTTTCTCACCTTATTCCAGGTACTACAGTGTGATTTTCTCATTTTTTGACTTTTTCAGGGTTTCTCATCATATTCCAAGTCCTAGAGTGTGATTTTCTCTTTTTTCGACTTTTTCAGAGTTTCTCACCATATTCCAGGTCCTACCGTGTGATTTTCTCATTTTAAGACTTTTTCAGGGTTTCTCAACATATTCCAACTCCTTCAGTGTATTTTTCTCATTTTTCGACTTTTTTAGGGTTTCTCATCTTATTCCAAGTCCTACAGTGTGATTTTCTCATTTTAAGACTTTTTCAGGGTTTCTCAACATATTCCAGGTCCTACAGTGTGATTTTCTCATTTTTCGACTTTTTCAGGGTTTCTCACCATATTGGAGGTTCTACAAGTGTGATTTTCTTATTTTTCGACTTTTTCAGGGTTTACTCACCATATTCCAGCTTCTACAGTGTATTTTAATCATTTTTTGACTTTTTCACGGTTTCTCATCATATTCTAAATCCTACAGTTTGATTTTCTCATTTTTGGAATTTTTTAGGGTTTCTCACCATATTGCAGGTACTACAAGTTTGATTTTCTTATTTTTCGACTGTTTCAATGTTTCTCACCATATTGCAGGTCCAAATGTGTGATTTTCTCATTTTGAGACTTTTTCAATGTTTCTCACCATATTCCAGCTACTACAGTCTGATTTTCTCATTTTTGACTTTTTCAGGGTTTCTCATCATATTCCAAGTCCTCGAGTGTGATTTTTCCAATTTTTCACCTTTTTCAGAGTTTCTCACCATATTCCAGGTTCCACAGTGTGATTTTCTCATTTTTTGACTTTTTCAGGATTGCTCACCATATTCCATCTTCTACATTGTGATTTTCTCATTTTTCAACTTTTTCAGGGTTTCTCATCTTATTCCAAGTCCTACAGTGAAATTTTCTCATTTTTTGACTTTTTCAGGGTGTCTCATCTTATTCCAAGTCCTACAGTGTGATTTTCTCATTTTTCGACTTTTTCAGGGTTTCTCACCATATTGCAGGTCCTACAAGTTTGATTTTCTTATTTTTCGACTGTTTCAGTGTTTCTCACCATATTGCAGGTCCAACTGTGTGATTTTCTCATTTTGAGACTTTTTCAATGTTTCTCACCATATTCCAGCTACTACAGTCTGATTTTCTCATTTTTGACTTTTTCAGGGTTTCTCATCATATTCCAAGTCCTAGAGTGTGATTTTTCCAATTTTTCGCCTTTTTCAGAGTTTCTCACCATATTCCAGGTTCCACAGTGTGATTTTCTCATTTTTTGACTTTTTCAGGATTGCTCACCATATTCCATCTTCTACATTGTGATTTTCTCATTTTTTAACTTTTTCAGGGTTTCTCATCTTATTCCAAGTCCTACAGTGTGATTTTCTCATTTTTCGACTTTTTCAGGGTTTCTCACCATATTGCAGGTCCTACACGTGTGAATTTCTTATTTTTGGACTTTTTCAGGGTTTCTCACCATATTCCAGGTACTACAGTGTGATTTTCTCATTTTAAGAGTTTTTCAGGGTCTCTCACCATATTGCATGTCCTACAAGTGTGTATATCTTATTTTTCTACTTTTTAACAGTTTCTCTCCATATTCCATCTCCTACCGTGTACTTTTGTCATTTTTTGTCTTTTTCACGGTTTCTCATTTTATTCCAAGTCCTACAGTGTGATTTTCTCATTTTTTGACTTTTTCAGGGTTTCTCACCATATTGCAGGTCCTACAAGTGTGAATTTCTTATTTTTCGACATTTTCAGTGTTTCTCACCATATTCCAGGTCCTACAGTGTGATTTTCTCATTTTTCGACATTTTCAGTGTTTCTCACCATATTCCAGGTTCCACAGTCTGATTTTCTCATTTTTGACTTTTTCAGGGTTTCTCATCATATTCCAAGTCCTAGAGTGTGATTTATCCAATTTTTCGCCTTTTTCAGAGTTTCTCACCATATTCCAGGTTCCACAGTGTGATTTTCTCATTTTTTGACTTTTTCAGGTTTTCCCATCATATTCCAAATCCTACAGTGTGATTTTCTTTTTTTCCGACTTTTAAAGGGTTTCTTACCATATTCCATGTCCTAGTCTGTAATTTTCTCATTTTTCGACTTTTTCAGGGTTTCTCACCATATAGGAGGTCTTACTTGTGTGATTATCTTATTCTTCGACTTTTTCAGGTTTTCTCACCACATTCCAACTCCTACAGTATATTTTTCTCATTTTTTACTTTTTCATGGTTTCTCATCATATTCCAAATCCTACAGTGTGATTTTTTCATTTTTCGACTTTTTCAGGGTTTCTCACCATATTGCAGGTACTTCAAGTTTGATTTTCTTATATTTCGACTGTTTCACGGTTTCTCACCATATTTCAGGTCCTACTGTGTGTTTTTCTCATTTTTCGACTTTTTCAGGGTTTCTCACCATATTGGAGGTCCTACAATTGTGATTTTCTAATTTTTTTAACCTTTTCAGGGTATCTCTCCATATTCCAGCTCCTACAGTGTATTTTTCTCATTTTTTTATTTTTTCACGGTTTCTCATCATATTCTAAATCCTACAGTGTGATTTTCTCATTTTTGGAATTTTTCAGGGTTTCTCACCATATTGCAGGTACTACAAGTTTGATTTTCTTATTTTTCGACTCTTTCAGTGTTTCTCACCATATTGCAGGTCCAACTGTGTGATTTTCTCATTTTGAGACTTTTTCAATGTTTCTCACCATATTCCAGCTACTACAGTCTGATTTTCTCATTTTTGACTTTTTCAGGGTTTCTCATCATATTCCAAGTCCTAGAGTGTGATTTTTCCAATTTTTCGCCTTTTTCAGAGTTTCTCACCATATTCCATGTTCCACAGTGTGATTTTCTCATTTTTTGACTTTTTCAGGTTTTCCCATCATATTCCAAATCCTACAGTGTGATTTTCTTTTTTTCCAACTTTTAAAGGGTTTCTTACCATATTCCATGTTTTAGTCTGTAATTTTCTCATTTTTCGACTTTGTCAGGTTTCTCACCATATAGGAGGTCTTACTTGTGTGATTATCTTATTCTTCGACTTTTTCAGGTTTTCTCACCACATTCCATCTTCTACATTGTGATTTTCTCATTTTTCAACTTTTTCTGGGTTTCTCATCCTATTCCAAGTCCTACAGTGAAATTTTCTCATTTTTTGACTTTTTCAGGTTGTCTCATCTTATTCCATGTCCTACAGTGTGATTTTCTCATGTTTCGACTTTTTCAGGGTTTCTCACCATATTGCAGGTCCTACACGTGTGAATTTCTTATTTTTGGACTTTTTCAGGGTTTCTCACCATATTCCAGGTACTACAGTGTGATTATCTTATTTTAAGACTTTTTCAGGGTCTCCTACCATATTGCATGTCCTACAAGTGTGTATATCTTATTTTTCTACTTTTTAACGGCTTCTCTCCATATTCCATCTCCTACCGTGTACTTTTGTCATTTTTTGTCTTTTTCACGGTTTCTCATTTTATTCCAAGTCCTACAGTGTGATTTTCTCATTTTTTCACTTTTTCAGGGTTTCTCACCATATTGCAGGTCCTACAAATGTGAATTTCTTATTTTTCGACATTTTCAGAGTTTCCCACCATATTCCAGGTCCTACAGTGTGATTTTCTCATTTTAAGACTTTTTCAGTGTTTCTCACCATATTCCAGGTACTACTGCGTGATTTTCTCATTTTTCGACTTTTTCAGGGTTTCTCACCATATTGCAAGTCCTACAAGTGTGAATTTCTTATTTTTAAACTTTTTTAGGGTTTCTCACCATATTCCAGCTCCTACAGTGTGTTTTTGTCATTTTTTGTCTTTTTCACGGTTTCTCATCTTATTCCAAGTCCTATATTGTGATTTTCTCATTTTTTTTTGCCTTTTGCAGGGTTTCTCACCATATTGCAGGTACTACAAGTTTGATTTTCTTATTTTTAATCTTTCAGGGTTTCTCACCATATTCCAGGTCCTACAGTGTGATTTTCTCATTTTTTGACTTTTTAGGGTTTCTCACCATATTGGAGGTTCTACAAGTGTGATTTTCTTATTTTTCGACTTTTTCAGGGTTTCTCACCATATTGGAGGTTCTACAAGTGTGATTTTCTTATTTTTCGACTTTTTCAGGGTTTACTCACCATATTGTAGCTTCTACAGTGTATTTTTCTCATTTTTTGACTTTTTCACGGTTTCTCATCATATTCTAAATCCTACAGTGTGATTTTCTCATTTTTGGAATTTTTCAGGGTTTCTCACCATATTGCAGGTACTACAAGTTTGATTTTCTTATTTTTCGACTGTTTCAGTGTTTCTCACCATATTGCAGGTCCAACTGTGTGATTTTCTCATTTTGAGACTTTTTCAATGTTTCTCACCATATTCCAGCTACTACAGTCTGATTTTCTCATTTTTGACTTTTTCAGGGTTTCTCATCATATTCCAAGTCCTAGAGTGTGATTTTTCCAATTTTTCGACTTTTTCAGAGTTTCTCACCATATTCCAGGTACCACAGTGTGATTTTCTCATTTTTTGACTTTTTCAGGTTTTCCCATCATATTCCAAATCCTACAGTGTGATTTTCTCTTTTTCCGACTTTTGAAGGGTTTCTTACCATATTCCATGTCCTAGTCTGTAATTTTCTCATTTTTCGACTTTTTCAGGGTTTCTCACCATATAGGAGGTCTTACTTGTGTGATTATCTTATTCTTCGACTTTTTCAGGTTTTCTCACCACATTCCAACTCCTACAGTATATTTTTCTCATTTTTGACTTTTTCATGGTTTCTCATCATATTCCAAATCCTACAGTGTGATTTTTTCATTTTTCGACTTTTTCAGGGTTTCTCACCATATTGCAGGTACTTCAAGTTTGATTTTCTTATATTTCGACTGTTTCACGGTTTCTCACCATATTTCAGGTCCTACTGTGTGTTTTTCTCATTTTTCGACTTTTTCAGGGTTTCTCACCATATTGGAGGTCCTACAATTGTGATTTTCTAATTTTTTTAACCTTTTCAGGGTTTCTCTCCATATTCCAGCTCCTACAGTGTTTTTTTCTCATTTTTTTACTTTTTCACGGTTTCTCATCATATTCGAAGTCCTACAGTGTGATTTTCTCATTTTTCGACTTTTTCAGGGTTTCTCACCATATTTCAGGTACTACAAATTTTATCTTATTTTTAGACTTTTTCAGTGTTTCTCACCATATTCCAGGTACTACAGTGTGATTTTCTCATTTTTTGACTTTTTCAGGGTTTCTCATCGTATTCCAAGTCCTAGAGTGTGATTTTCGCATTTTTCGAAATTTTCAGGGATTCTCAGCATATTCCAGTT
>NW_028227603.1:0-64871 GCF_978045245.1 Mus caroli
TTTCCCAATTCTGGGTCCTTCAGTGTGAATTTTTAATTTTCTACTTTTTTCAGGTTCTCTCTCCATATTTGGGGTCCTTCAGTGTAAGTTTATAATTTTCTAAATTTTCAGGATTTCTCAACATATTCTGTCTCCTAGAGCTTGTATTTTTAATTTTCCACGTTTTTCAAGTTTTTTCGTCATATTCTGGGTCCTGCAGTGTGATTGTCTCATTTTCCACGTTTTTCAATTTTTCTCGTAATTCTGGGTCCTTCAGTGTGATTTTCTCATTTTTCACCTTTTTCAGGTTTTCTCGCCATATTTGGGGTCCTTCCGTGTGATTTTTTACTTTTCTAATTTTTCAGTGTTTCTCGACATATTCTGGGTCCTACAGCGTATATTTTTAATTTTCCACGTTTTCAGGGTTTCTCGGCATATTCTGGGTCCTACAGTGTGATTTTCTCATTTTCGACGTTTTTCAATTTTTTTTTCCAAATCTGGGTTCTGTAGTGTGATTATTCTCATTTTCCATCTTTTTCAGGATTTCTCGCCATATTCTGGGTCCTATAGTGTGAGTTTTGAATTTTCCTTGTTTTTCAGGTTTTCTCGCCATATGAGGGGTCCTTCAGTGTGATTTTTTAATTTTCCACGTTTTCAATATTTCTCGCCATATACTGGGTAATACAGTGTGAATTTTTAATTTTCCACTTTTTTCATGATTCTTGCCATATTCTGTGTCCGACAGTGTGAATTTTTAATTTTCACGTTTTTCAGGGTTTATCGGCATATTCTGGGTCCAGCAGTGTGATTTTCTCATTTTCCACGATTTTCAAGTTTTTTTCGCAATTCTTGGGGTATTTCACTGTGAGTTTTTAATTTTCTACTTTTTTCAGGGTTTCTCGCCATATTCAGGGTCCTACACCGTGTATTTTTAATTTACCACGTTTTCAGGGTTTCTCGGCACATTATGGGTCCTACAGTGTGATTTTCTCTTTTTCGACGCTTTTCAAGTTTTTTCGCAATTCTGGGTCCTACAGTGTGATTATTGTCATTTTCCACCTTTTTCAGTTTTTCTGGCCATATTCGGGGTCCTTCAGTGTGAATTTTTAATTTTTCTACTTTTTTCAGGTTTTCTCGCCATATTCTGGGTCCCTCAGTGTGAGTTTTTAATTTTCCTCGTTTTTCAGGTTATCTCTACATATTCTGGGTCCTTCAGTGTGAATTTTTAATTTTCTACTTTTTTCAGGTTTTTTCGTCATATTCTGGGACCTACAGTGTGATTTTCTCATTTCCTCGTTTTTCAGGTTTTCTTGCCATATTCGAGGTCCTTCAGTGTGAATTTTTAATTTTCACGTTTTTCAGTATTTCTTTCCATATTTTGCGTAATACAGTGTGAATTTTTAATTTTCCACTTTTTTCATGGTTTCTCGCCATATTCTTTGTCCGACAGTGTGAATTGTTAATTTTCACCTTATTCAGGGTTTCTCGATATTCTTTTTCCTACAGCGTGTATTTTTAATTTTCCAAGTTTTTCAGGGTTTTTCGTCATATTCTGGGTCCTACAGTGTGATTTTTCTCATTTATGACATTTTTCAGGTTTTTTCCCAATTCTGGGTCCTACAGAGTGATTTTCTCATTTTCCACCTTTTTCAGGATTTCTTGCCATATTAGGGGTCCTTCAGTGTGAGTTTGTAATTTTCTACTTTTTTCAGGGTTTCTAGCCATATTCTGGGTCCTACAGCGTGTATTTTTAATTTTCCACGTTTTTCAGTATTTCTCGCCATATTCTGTGTCTGACAGTGTGAATTTTTAATTTTCACGTTTTTCAGGGTTTCTCTGCATATTCTGGGTCCTGCCGTGTGATTTTCTCATTTTCTACGTTTTTCAAGTTTTTGCGTAATTCTGGGTCCTACAGCGTGTATTTTTAATTTTCCACGTTTTTCAGGGTTTCTCAGCATATTCTGGGTCCTACAGTGTGATTTTCTCATTTTCGACGTTTTTCAATTTTTTTTCCAAATCTCGGTCCTACAGTGTGATTATTCTCATTTTCCACCTTTTTCAGGTTTTCTCGCCATATTCTGGGTTCTACAGTGTGAGTTTTGAGTTTTCCTCCTTTTTCAGCTTTTCTTGCCATATTCTGGGTCCTACATAGTGAGTTTTGAATTTTCCTCGTTTTTCAGGTTTTTTTTGCCATGTTCTGGGTCCTTCAGTGTGAATTTTTAATTTTCTACATTTTTCAGGTTTTCTCGCCATATTTGGGGTTCTTCAGTGTGAGTTTTTAATTTTCTAATTTTTCAGGGTTTCTCGACATATTCTGTGTCCTACAGCGTGAGTTTTGAGTTTTCCTCGTTTTTCAGGTTTTCTCGCCATATGCCGGGCACTTTAGAGTTAATTTTTAATTTTCCACGTTTTTCTGGTTTTTCTGTCATATTCTGGGTCCTACAGTGTGATTTTTCTCTTATCAACGTTTTTTAGCTTTTCTTGACATATTCCAGGACCTTCAGTGTGAATTTTAAATTTTCCACGTTTTTCAGTATTTCTCGCCATATTCTGTGTCCAACAGTGTGAATTTTTAATTTTCACGTTTTTCAGGGTTTCTCGGCATATTCTGGGTTCTGCAGTGTGATTTTCTCATTTTTCACATTTTCAGGTTTTCTAGCCATATTTGGGGTCCTTCAGTGTGAGTTTGTACTTTTCTATTTTTTTCAGGGTTTCTTGCCATATTGTGGGTCCTACAGCGTGTATTTTTAATTTTCCATGTTTTCAGGGTTTCTAGGCATATTCTGGGTCCTACAGTGTGATTTTCTCATTTTCGATGTTTTTCAAGTTCTTTCGCAATTCTGGGTCCTTCAGTGTGAATTTTTAATTTTCTACTTTTTTCAGGTGCTCTCTCCATATTTGGGGTCCTTCAGTGTAAGTGTATAATTTTCTAATTTTTCAGGATTTCTCAAAATATTCTGTGTCCTAGAGCGTGTATTTTTAATTTTCCACGTTTTTCAAGTTTTTTTCGTCATATTTTGGGTCCTGCAGTGTGATTGTCTCATTTTCCACGTTTTTCAAGTTTTTTCATAATTCTGGGTCCTACAGTGTGATTTTCTCATTTTTCAACTTTTCAGGTTTTCTCGCCATATTTGGGGTCCTTCCGTGTGATTTTTTACTTTTCTAATTTTTCAGTGTTTCTCGACATATTCTGGGTCCTACAGCGTATATTTTTAATTTTCCACGTTTTCAGGGTTTCTCGGCATATTCTGGGTCCTACAGTGTGATTTTCTCATTTTCGACGTTTTTCAATTTTTTTTTTCCCAAATCTGGGTTCTGTAGTGTGATTATTCTCATTTCCATCTTTTTCAGGATTTCTCGCCATATTCTCGGTCCTATAGTGTGAGTTTTGAATTTTCCTTGTTTTTCAGGTTTTCTTGCCATATGAGGGGTCCTTCAGTGTGAATTTTTAATTTTCCACTTTTTTCATGATTCTTCCCATATTCTGTGTCCGATAGTGTAAATTTTTAATTTTCACGTTTTTCAGGGTTTATTGGCATATTCTGGGTACAGCAGTGTGATTTTCTCAATTTCCACGATTTTCAAGTTTTTTCGCAATTCTTGGGATATTTCACTGTGAGTTTTTAATTTTCAACTTTTTTCAGGGTTTCTCGCCATATTCAGGGTCCTACACCGTGTATTTTTAATTTACCACGTTTTCAGGGTTTCTCGGCACATTATGGGTCCTACAGTGTGATTTTCTCTTTTTCGACGCTTTTCAAGTTTTTTCGCAATTCTGGGTCCTACAGTGTGATTATTGTCATTTTCCACCTTTTTCAGTTTTTCTGGCCATATTCGGGGTCCTTCAGTGTGAATTTTTAATTTTCTACTTTTTTCAGGTTTTCTCGCCATATTCTGGGTCCCTCAGTGTGAGTTTTTAATTTTCCTCGTTTTTCAGGTTATCTCTACATATTCTGGGTCCTTCAGTGGGAATTTTTAATTTTCTACTTTTTTCAGGTTTTTTCGTCATATTCTGGGACCTACAGTGTGATTTTCTCATTTCCTCGTTTTTCAGGTTTTCTTGCCATATTCCAGGTCCTTCAGTGTGAATTTTTAATTTTCACGTTTTTCAGTATTTCTTTCCATATTTTGCGTAATACAGTGTGAATTTTTAATTTTCCACTTTTTTCATGGTTTCTCGCCATATTCTTTGTCCGACAGTGTGAATTGTTAATATTCACCTTATTCAGGGTTTCTCGATATTCTTTTTCCTACAGCGTGTATTTTTAATTTTCCAAGTTTTTCAGGGTTTTTCGTCATATTCTGGGTCCTACAGTGTGATTTTTCTCATTTATGACATTTTTCAGGTTTTTTCCCAATTCTGGGTCCTACAGAGTGATTTTCTCATTTTCCACCTTTTTCAGGATTTCTTGCCATATTAGGGGTCCTTCAGTGTGAGTTTGTAATTTTCTACTTTTTTCAGGGTTTCTAGCCATATTCTGGGTCCTACAGCGTGTATTTTTAATTTTCCACGTTTTTCAGTATTTCTCGCCATATTCTGTGTCTGACAGTGTGAATTTTTAATTTTCACGTTTTTCAGGGTTTCTCTGCATATTCTGGGTCCTGCCGTGTGATTTTCTCATTTTCTACGTTTTCAAGTTTTTTTCCAAATCGCGGTCCTACAGTGTGATTATTCTCATTTTCCACCTTTTTCAGGTTTTCTCGCCATATTCTGGGTTCTACAGTGTGAGTTTTGAGTTTTCCTCCTTTTTCAGCTTTTCTTGCCATATTCTGGGTCCTACATAGTGAGTTTTGAATTTTCCTCGTTTTTCAGGTTTTTTTGCCAAGTTCTGGGTCCTTCAGTGTGAATTTTTAATTTTCTACATTTTTCAGGTTCTCTCGCCATATTTGGGGTTCTTCAGTGTGAGTTTTTAATTTTCTAATTTTTCAGGGTTTCTCGACATATTCTGTGTCCTACAGCGTGAGTTTTGAGTTTTCCTCGTTTTTCAGGTTTTCTCGCCATATGCCGGGCACTTTAGAGTTAATTTTTAATTTTCCACGTTTTTCAGGTTTTTCTGTCATATTCTGGGTCCTACAGTGTGATTTTTCTCTTATCAACGTTTTTTAGCTTTTCTTGACATATTCCAGGACCTTCAGTGTGAATTTTAAATTTTCCACGTTTTTCAGTATTTCTCGCCATATTCTGTGTCCAACAGTGTGAATTTTTAATTTTCACGTTTTTCAGGGTTTCTCGGAATATTCTGGGTTCTGCAGTGTGATTTTCTCATTTTTCACATTTTCAGGTTTTCTAGCCATATTTGGGGTCCTTCAGTGTGAGTTTGTACTTTTCTATTTTTTTCAGGGTTTCTTGCCATATTGTGGGTCCTACAGCGTGTATTTTTAATTTTCCATGTTTTCAGGGTTTCTAGGCATATTCTGGGTCCTACAGTGTGATTTTCTCATTTTCGATGTTTTTCAAGTTCTTTCGCAATTCTGGGTCCTTCAGTGTGAATTTTTAATTTTCTACTTTTTTCAGGTGCTCTCTCCATATTTGGGGTCCTTCAGTGTAAGTGTATAATTTTCTAATTTTTCAGGATTTCTCAAAATATTCTGTGTCCTAGAGCGTGTATTTTTAATTTTCCACGTTTTTCAAGTTTTTTTCGTCATATTTTGGGTCCTGCAGTGTGATTGTCTCATTTTCCACGTTTTTCAAGTTTTTTCATAATTCTGGGTCCTACAGTGTGATTTTCTCATTTTTCAACTTTTCAGGTTTTCTCGCCATATTTGGGGTCCTTCCGTGTGATTTTTTACTTTTCTAATTTTTCAGTGTTTCTCGACATATTCTGGGTCCTACAGCGTATATTTTTAATTTTCCACGTTTTCAGGGTTTCTCGGCATATTCTGGGTCCTACAGTGTGATTTTCTCATTTTCGACGTTTTTCAATTTTTTTTTTTCCCAAATCTGGGTTCTGTAGTGTGATTATTCTCATTTTCCACCTTTTTCAGGTTTTCTCGCCATATTCTCGGTCCTATAGTGTGAGTTTTGAATTTTCCTTGTTTTTCAGGTTTTCTTGCCATATGAGGGGTCCTTCAGTGTGAATTTTTAATTTTCCACGTTTTCAATATTTCTCGCCATATACTGGGTAATACAGTGTGAATTTTTAATTTTCCACTTTTTTCATGATTCTTGCCATATTCTGTGTCCGACAGTGTGAATTTTTAATTTTCACGTTTTTCAGGGTTTATCGGCATATTCTGGGTCCAGCAGTGTGATTTTCTCATTTTCCACGATTTTCAAGTTTTTTCGCAATTCTTGGGGTATTTCACTGTGAGTTTTTAATTTTCTACTTTTTTCAGGGTTTCTCGCCATATTCAGGGTCCTACACCGTGTATTTTTAATTTACCACGTTTTCAGGGTTTTTCGGCACATTATGGGTCCTACAGTGTGATTTTCTCATTTTCGACGCTTTTCAAGTTTTTTCGCAATTCTGGGTCCTACAGTGTGATTATTGTTATTTTCCACCTTTTTCAGTTTTTCTGGCCATATTCGGGGTCCTTCACTGTGAATTTTTAATTTTCTACTTTTTTCAGGTTTTCTCGCCATATTCTGGGTCCCTCAGTGTGAGTTTTTAATTTTCCTCCTTTTTCAGGTTATCTCTACATATTCTGGGTCCTTCAGTGTGAATTTTTAATTTTCTACTTTTTTCAGGTTTTTTCGTCATATTCTGGGACCTACAGTGTGATTTTCTCATTTCCTCGTTTTTCAGGTTTTCTTGCCATATTCCAGGTCCTTCAGTGTGAATTTTTAATTTTCACGTTTTTCAGTATTTCTTTCCATATTTTGCGTAATACAGTGTGAATTTTTAATTTTCCACTTTTTTCATGGTTTCTCGCCATATTCTTTGTCCGACAGTGTGAATTGTTAATTTTCACCTTATTCAGGGTTTCTCGATATTCTTTTTCCTACAGCGTGTATTTTTAATTTTCCAAGTTTTTCAGGGTTTTTCGTCATATTCTGGGTCCTACAGTGTGATTTTTCTCATTTATGACATTTTTCAGGTTTTTTCCCAATTCTGGGTCCTACAGAGTGATTTTCTCATTTTCCACCTTTTTCAGGATTTCTCGCCATATTAGGGGTCCTTCAGTGTGAGTTTGTAATTTTCTACTTTTTTCAGGGTTTCTAGCCATATTCTGGGTCCTACAGCGTGTATTTTTAATTTTCCACGTTTTTCAGTATTTCTCGCCATATTCTGTGTCTGACAGTGTGAATTTTTAATTTTCACGTTTTTCAGGGTTTCTCTGCATATTCTGGGTCCTGCCGTGTGATTTTCTCATTTTCTACGTTTTTCAAGTTTTTGCGTAATTCTGGGTCCTACAGCGTGTATTTTTAATTTTCCACGTTTTTTCAGGGTTTCTCAGCATATTCTGGGTCCTACAGTGTGATTTTCTCATTTTCGACGTTTTTCAATTTTTTTTCCAAATCTCGGTCCTACAGTGTGATTATTCTCATTTTCCACCTTTTTCAGGTTTTCTCGCCATATTCTGGGTTCTACAGTGTGAGTTTTGAGTTTTCCTCCCTTTTCAGCTTTTCTTGCCATATTCTGGGTCCTACATAGTGAGTTTTGAATTTTCCTCGTTTTTCAGGTTTTTATGCCATGTTCTGGGTCCTTCAGTGTGAATTTTTAATTTTCTACATTTTTCAGGTTCTCTCGCCATATTTGGGGTTCTTCAGTGTGAGTTTTTAATTTTCTAATTTTTCAGGGTTTCTCGACATATTCTGTGTCCTACAGCGTGAGTTTTGAGTTTTCCTCGTTTTTCAGGTTTTCTCGCCATATGCTGGGCACTTTAGAGTTAATTTTTAATTTTCCACGTTTTTCAGGTTTTTCTGTCATATTCTGGGTCCTACAGTGTGATTTTTCTCTTATCAACGTTTTTTAGCTTTTCTTGACATATTCCAGGACCTTCAGTGTGAATTTTAAATTTTCCACGTTTTTCAGTATTTCTCGCCATATTCTGTGTCCAACAGTGTGAATTTTTAATTTTCACGTTTTTCAGGGTTTCTCGGCATATTCTGGGTTCTGCAGTGTGATTTTCTCATTTTTCACATTTTCAGGTTTTCTAGCCATATTTGGGGTCCTTCAGTGTGAGTTTGTACTTTTCTATTTTTTTCAGGGTTTCTTGCCATATTGTGGGTCCTACAGCGTGTATTTTTAATTTTCCATGTTTTCAGGGTTTCTAGGTATATTCTGGGTCCTACAGTGTGATTTTCTCATTTTCGATGTTTTTCAAGTTCTTTCACAATTCTGGGTCCTTCAGTGTGAATTTTTAATTTTCTACTTTTTTCAGGTGCTCTCTCCATATTTGGGGTCCTTCAGTGTAAGTGTATAATTTTCTAATTTTTCAGGATTTCTCAAAATATTCTGTGTCCTAGAGCGTGTATTTTTAATTTTCCAAGTTTTTCAAGTTTTTTTCGTCATATTTTGGGTCCTGCAGTGTGATTTTCTCATTTTCCACGTTTTTCAAGTTTTTTCATAATTCTGGGGCCTACAGTGTGATTTTCTCATTTTTCAACTTTTCAGGTTTTCTCGCCATATTTGGGGTCCTTCCGTGTGATTTTTTACTTTTCTAATTTTTCAGTGTTTCTCGACATATTCTGGGTCCAACAGCGTATATTTTTAATTTTCCACGTTTTCAGGGTTTCTCGGCATATTCTGGGTCCTACAGTGTGATTTTCTCATTTTCGACGTTTTTCAATGTTTTTTTTTTCCAAATCTGGGTTCTGTAGTGTGATTATTCTCATTTCCATCTTTTTCAGGATTTCTCGCCATATTCTCGGTCCTATAGTGTGAGTTTTGAATTTTCCTTGTTTTTCAGGTTTTCTTGCCATATGAGGGGTCCTTCAGTGTGAATTTTTAATTTTCCACTTTTTTCATGATTCTTCCCATATTCTGTGTCCGATAGTGTAAATTTTTAATTTTCACGTTTTTCAGGGTTTATTGGCATATTCTGGGTCCAGCAGTGTGATTTTCTCAATTTCCATGATTTTCAAGTTTTTTCGCAATTCTTGGGGTACTTCACTGTGAGTTTTTAATTTTCGACTTTTTTCAGGGTTTCTCGCCATATTCTGGGTCCTACACAGTGTATTTTTAATTTACCACGTTTACAGGGTTTCTAGGCACATTATGGGTCCTACAGTGTGATTTTCTCATTTGACGCTTTTCAAGTTTTTTCGCAATTCTGGGTCCTACAGTTTGATTATTCTCATTTTCCAACTTTTTCAGTTTTTCTGGCCATATTCGGGGTCCTTCAGTGTGAATTTTTAATTTTCTACTTTTTTCAGGTTTTTTCGCCATATTCTGGGTCCCTCAGTGTGAGTTTTTAATTTTCCTCGTTTTTCAGGTTATCTCTACATATTCTGGGTCCTTCAGTGTGAATTTTTAATTTTCCACTTTTTTTAGGTTTTTTTCGTCATATTCTGGGACCTACAGTGTGATTTTCTCATTTCCACGTTTTTCAGGTTTTCTTGCCATATTCCAGGTCCTTAAGTGTGAATTTTTAATTTTCACGTTTTTCAGTATTTCTTTCCATATTTTGCATAATACAGTGTGAATTTTTAATTTTCCACTTTTTTCATGGTTTCTCGCCATATTCTTTGGCCAACAGTGTGAATCGTTAATTTTCACGTTATTCAGGGTTTCTCAGCATATTCTGTGTCCTACAGCGTGTATTTTTAATTTTCCACGTTTTTCAGGGTTTTTTTGTCATATTCTGGGTCCTACAGTTGATTTTTCTCATTTATGACATTTTTCAGGTTTTTTCCCAATTCTGGGTCCTACAGAGTGATTTTCTCATTTTCCACCTTTTTCAGGATTTCTTGCCATATTAGGGGTCCTTCAGTGTGAGTTTGTAATTTTCTACTTTTTTCAGGGTTTCTAGCCATATTCTGGGTCCTACAGCGTGTATTTTTAATTTTCCACGTTTTTCAGTATTTCTCGCCATATTCTGTGTCTGACAGTGTGAATTTTTAATTTTCACGTTTTTCAGGGTTTCTCTGCATATTCTGGGTCCTGCCGTGTGATTTTCTCATTTTCTACGTTTTTCAAGTTTTTGCGTAATTCTGGGTCCTACACAGTGTATTTTTAATTTTCCACGTTTTTCAGGGTTTCTCAGCATATTCTGGGTCCTACAGTGTGATTTTCTCATTTTCAACGTTTTTCAATTTTTTGTTTTCCAAATCTCGGTCCTACAGTGTGATTATTCTCATTTTCCACCTTTTTCAGGTTTTCTCGCCATATTCTGGGTTCTACAGTGTGAGTTTTGAGTTTTCCTCCTTTTTCAGGTTTTCTTGCCATATTCTGGGTCCTACATAGTGAGTTTTGAATTTTCCTCGTTTTTCAGGTTTTATTGCCATGTTCTGGGTCCTTCATTGTGAATTTTTAATTTTCTACATTTTTCAGGTTCTCTCGCCATATTTGGGGTTCTTCAGTGTGAGTTTTTAATTTTCTAATTTTTCAGGGTTTCTCAACATATTCTGTGTCCTACAGCGTGAGTTTTGAGTTTTCCTCTTTTTTCATGTTTTCTCGCCATATGCCTGGCTCTTTAGTGTTAATTTTTAATTTTCCACGATTTTCGGGTTTTTTCCGTCATATTTTGGGTCCTACAGTGTGATTTTTCTCATTTCCACGTTTTTCAGCTTTTCTTGACATATTCCAGGACCTTCAGTGTGAATTTTAAATTTTCCACGTTTTTCAGTATTTCTCGCCATATTCTGTGTCCAACAGTGTGATTTTTTAATTTTCACGTTTTTCAGTATTTCTTTCCATATTTTGTGTAATACAGTGTGAATTTTTAATTTTCCACTTTTTTCATGATTTCTCGCCATATTCTTTGTCCGACAGTGTGAATTGTTAATTTTCACGTTATTCAGGGTTTCTCGATATTCTTTTTCCTACAGCGTGTATTTTTAATTTTCCAAGTTTTTCAGGGTTTTGCGTCATATTCTGGGTCCTACAGTGTGATTTTTCTCATTTATGACATTTTTCAGGTTTTTTCCCAATTCTGGGTCCTACAGAGTGATTTTCTCATTTTCCACCTTTTTCAGGATTTCTTGCCATATTAGGGGTCCTTCAGTGTGAGTTTGTAATTTTCTACTTTTTTCAGGGTATCTCGGCATATTCTGGGTCCTAGAGTATTATATTCACATTTTCGACTTTTTTCAATTTTTTTTTTCAAATCTGGGTCCTACAGTGTGATTATTCTCATTTTCCACCATTTTCAGGTTTTTCCATCATATTCAGGTTCCTACAGTGTGATTTTCTCATTTCCACGTTTTTCAGGTTTTCTTGACATATTCCAGGTCCTTCAGTGTGAATTTTTAATTTTCCACGTTTTTCATTATTTCTCGCCATATTCTTTGTCCGACAGTGTGAATTTTTAATTTTCACGTTTTTCAGAGTTTCTCTGCATATTCTGGGTTCTGCAGTGGGATTTTCTCATTTTCCAACTTTTTCAGGTTTTCTAGCCATATTTGGTGTCCTTCAGTGTGAATTTGTAATTTTCTAGTTTTTTCAGGGTTTCTCTCTGTATTCTGCGTCCTACAGCATGTATTTTTAATTTTCCACGTTTTCAGGGTTTCTTGGCATATTCTGGGTCCTACAGTGTGATTTTCTCATTTTCCACTTTTTTCAAGTTTTTTCGCAATTCTGGGTCCTTCAGTGTGAATTTTTAATTTTCTACTTTTTTCAGGTTCTCTCGCCATTTTTTTTGGTCCTTCAGTGTGAGGTTTTAATTTTCTTATTTTTCAGGGTTTCTCGACATATTCTGTGTCCTACATTGTGTATTTTTAATTTTCCACGCTTTTCAAGTTTTTACTTCATATTCCGGGTCCTACATTGTGATTTTCTATTTTTCCACCTATTTCAGGTTTTCTCGCCATATTCTGGTTCCTACAGTGTGAGTTTTGAATTTTTCTCATTTTTCAGGTTTCCTAGCCATATTCCGGGTCCTTCAGTGTGAATATTTTAATTTTCCACGTTTTTCAGTATTTCTCGCCATATTCTGGGTGAATTTTTAATTTTTACATTTTTCAGGGTTTCTGGCATATTCTGGGTCTTGCAGTGTGATTTTCTCATTTTCCACTTTTTTCGAGTTTTTTCGTAATTCTGCGTCCTACAGTGTGATTTTCTCATTTTACAACTTTTTAAGGTTTTCTCGCCATATTTAGGGTCCTTCAATGTGATTTTTTACTTTTCTAATTTTTCAGTGTTTCTCTACATATTCTGTGTCCTCCAACGTGTATTTTTAATTTTCCTCGTTTTTCAGGGTTTCTCGGCATACTCTGGGTCCTACAGTGTGATTTTCTCATTTTCGACGTTTTTCACTTTTTTTTTTCCAAGTCTGGGTCCTACATTGTGATAATTCTCACTTTCCACCTTTTTCAGGTTTTCTCGCCTATATTTTGGATCCTACAGTGTGTTTTTGAATTTTCCTCATTTTTCAGTTTTTCTCGCCATATTCCGGGTACTTCAGTGTGAATTTTTAATTTTCCACGTTTTTCAGGTTTTTCCATCATATTCTGGTTCCTACAGTGTGATTTTCTCATTTCCACGTTTTTCAGGTTTTCTTCACATATTCCAGGTCCTTCAGTGTGAATTTTTAATTTTCCTCTTTTTTCAGGTTTTATTGCCATATTCTGGGTCCTTTAGTGTGAATTTTTAATTTTCTACTTTTTTTATGTTCTCTCGCCATATTTAGGGTCCTTCAGTGTGAGGTTTTAATTTTCTAATTTTTCAGGGTTTCTCGACATATTCTGTGTCCTACAGCGTGTATATTTATTTTTCCACGTTTTTCAGGTTTTTTTTCGTCATATTGTGGGTCCTACATTGTGATTTTCTCATTTTCGACGTTTTTCAAGTTTTTTCGCAATTCTGGGTCCTACAGTGTGATTATTCTCATTTTCCACCTTTTTCAGGTTTTCTCGCCATATTCGTGATACCTCAGTGTGAATTTTTAATTTTCTTTTTCAAAGTTTCTCGCCATATTCTGGGTCCTAGAGGGTGTATTTTTAATTTTCCACGTTTTTCATGGTTTCTGGGCATATTCTGGGTCCTACAGTGTGATTTTCTCATTTTCGATGTTTTTCATGTTTTTGTAATTCTGGGTAATATAGTGTGAATATTCTCATTTTCTACCTTTTTCATGTTTTCTCGGCATATTCAGGGTCCTTCAGTGTGAGTTTTTAATTTTCTACTTTTTTGAGCGTTTCTTGCCATATTCTGGGTGCTACAGAGTGTATTTTTAATTTTCCACGTTTCTCAGGGTTTCTCGCCATATTCTGGGTCCTACAGTGTGATTTTCTCATTTTCCATGATTTTCATGTTTTTTTCGCTATTCTGGGTCCTACAGTGTGATTATTCTCATTTTCCACCTCTTTCAGGTTTTCTCGCCATATTCGGGGTCCTTCATTGTGAGTTTTTAATTTTCTACTTTGTTGAGGGTTTCTTGCCATATTCTGGGTGATACAGAGTGTATTTTTAATTTTCCACATTTCTCAGGGTTTCTTGCCATATTCTGTGTCTGACAGTGTGAATTTTTAATTTTCACGTTTTTCAGGGTTTCTCTGCATATTCTGGGTCCTGCCTTGTGATTTTCTCATTTTCTACGTTTTTCAAGTTTTTGCGTAATTCTGGGTCCTACAGCGTGTATTTTTAATTTTCCACGTTTTTCAGGGTTTCTCAGCATATTCTGGGTCCTACAGTGTGATTTTCTCATTTTCGACGTTTTTCAATTTTTTTTCCAAATCGCGGTCCTACAGTGTGATTATTCTCATTTTCCACCTTTTTCAGGTTTTCTCGCCATATTCTGGGTTCTACAGTGTGAGTTTTGAGTTTTCCTCCTTTTTCAGCTTTTCTTGCCATATTCTGGGTCCTACATAGTGAGTTTTGAATTTTCCTCGTTTTTCAGGTTTTTTTGCCATGTTCTGGGTCCTTCAGTGTGAATTTTTAATTTTCTACATTTTTCAGGTTCTCTCGCCATATTTGGGGTTCTTCAGTGTGAGTTTTTAATTTTCTAATTTTTCAGGGTTTCTCGACATATTCTGTGTCCTACAGCGTGTATTTTTAATTTTCCACGTTTTTCAGGTTTTTTTTCATCATATTGTGGGTCCTACATTGTGATTTTCTCATTTTCGACGTTTTTCAAGTTTTTTCGCAATTCTGGGTCCTACAGTGTGATTATTCTCATTTTCCACCTTTTTCAGGTTTTCTCGCCATATTCGTGATACCTCAGTGTGAATTTTTAATTTTCTTTTTCAAAGTTTCTCGCCATATTCTGGGTCCTAGAGCGTGTATTTTTAATTTTCCACGTTTTTCATGGTTTCTGGGCATATTCTGGGTCCTACAGTGTGATTTTCTCATTTTCGATGTTTTTCATGTTTTTGTAATTCTGGGTAATATAGTGTGAATATTCTCATTTTCTACCTTTTTCATGTTTTCTCGGCATATTCAGGGTCCTTCAGTGTGAGTTTTTAATTTTCTACTTTTTTGAGCGTTTCTTGCCATATTCTGGGTGCTACAGAGTGTATTTTTAATTTTCCACGTTTCTCAGGGTTTCTCGCCATATTCTGGGTCCTACAGTGTGATTTTCTCATTTTCAATGATTTTCATGTTTTTTTCGCTATTCTGGGTCCTACAGTGTGATTATTCTCATTTTCCACCTCTTTCAGGTTTTCTCGCCATATTCGGGGTCCTTCATTGTGAGTTTTTAATTTTCTACTTTGTTGAGGGTTTCTTGCCATATTCTCGGTGCTACAGAGTGTATTTTTAATTTTCTACTTTTCTCAGGGTTTCTCGCCATATTCTGGGTCCTAAAATGTGATTTTCTCATTTACGACATTTCAAGTATTTTCGCAATTCTGGGTCCTAATCTGTGATTATTCTCATTTTCCACATTTTTCAGGTTTTCTTGCCATATTTGGGGTTCTTCAGTGTGAGTTTTTAATTTTCTACTTTTTTGAGGGTTTCTTGCCATATTCTGGGTACTACAGAGTGTATTATTAATTTTCCATGTTTCTCAGGGTTTCTTGCCATATTCTGGGTCCTACAGTGTGATTTTCTCATTACGATGTTTTTCAAGTTTTTTTTCGTGCAATTCTGGGTCCTACACTGTGATTATTCTCATTTTCCACCTTTTCAGGTTTTCTCGCCATATTCCGGGTACTTCAGTGTGAATTTTTAGTTTTCTACTTTTTTCAGGGTTTCTCGCCATAATTCCGGGTCCTTCAGTTGAATTTTTAATTTTCCCGTTTTTCAGGGTTTCTAACCATATTCTGGGTCCGATAATGTGAATTTTTAATTTTCACGTTTTTCAGGATTTCTCGGCATATTCTAGGTCCTGGAGTGTGAATTTTTAATTTTCACGTTTTTCAGGATTTCTCTAAATATTCTTGGTCCTGCAGTGTGATTTTCTCATTTTCCACTTTTTTCAAGTTTTTTTGTAATTCTGGGTCCTACTGTGTGATTTTCTCATTTTCCACCTTTTTCGAATTTTCTTGCCATATTTGGGGTCCTTCAGTGTGAGTTTTTATTTTTCTACTTTTTTCAGGATTTCTCGCCATATTCTGGATCCTACAGTGTGATTTTCTCATTTTCCACCTTTTTCAGGTTTTTCTGGTCATGTTTGGGCTCCTTCACTGTGAGTTTTTAATTTCCTACTTTTTTATTAAGTGTTTCTCGCCATATTCTGGGTCCGTGAGTGTGAATTATTAATTTTCACGTTTTTCACATTTTCTCGGCATATTCTGGATCCTGCAGTGTGATTTTCTCATTTTCCACCTTTTGCAGGGTTTCTCGCCATATTTGGGGTCCTACATTGTGAGTTTGTTATTTTCAACTTTTTTCAGGGTTACACGCCATATTCTGGGTCCTACAGCATGTATTTTTAATTTTCCACGTTTTCAGGGTTTCTAGGCATAAGCTGGGTCCTACAGATTGATTATTCTCATTTTCCACCCTTTTCAGGTTTTCTTGCAATATTCGGGTTCCTTCAGTGTGAATTTTTAATTTTCTACTTTTTTCAGGTTTTCTCGCCATATGCTGGGTCCTACTGTGTGATTTTCTCATTTCCATGTTTTTCAGGGTCACTTGCCATATTCCAGGTCCTTCAGTGTGAATTTTTTTCCACGGTTTTCAGTATTTCTCGCCATATCTGGGTAATAAAGTGTGAATTTTTAATTGTCCACTTTTTTCATGGTTTCTCACCATATACTGTGTCCGACTGTGTGAATTTTTAATTTTCAGGTTTTTCATGGTTGTTCGGCATATTCTGGTTTCTGCAGTGTGATTTTCTCATTTTCCACATTTTTCAAGTTTTTTCATATTTCTGGGTCCTACAGTGTGATTTTCTCTTTTTTCAACTTTTTCATGTTTTCTTGCCATATTTGGGGTCCCTCAGTGTGAGTTTTTACATTTCTAATTTTTCAGGGTTTCTCGACATATTATGGGTCCTACAGCGTGTATTTTTAATTTTCCACGTTTTTTCAGTGTTTCTCAGCATATTCTGGATCCTACAGTGTGATTTTCTCAATTTTGAAATTTTTCAAGTTTTTTTCGCATATCTTGGTCCTACAGTGTGATTATTCTCATTTTCCAACTTTTTCAGGTTTTCTAGCCATATTCTGGGTCCTACAGTGTGAATTTTGAATTTTCCTCGTTTTTCAGGTTTTCTCGCCATATTCTGGGTCCTTCACTGTGAATTTTTAATTTTCCACTTCTTTCAAGTTTTTTGTAATATTATGGGTCCTACGGTGTGATTTTCTCATTTTCCACCTTTTTCAGGTTTTCTCGCCATATTCGGGGTCCTTCAATGTGAGTTTTTAATTTTCTACATTCTTCAGGGTTTCTCGCCATATTCTGGGTCCTACAGAGTGTATTTTTAATTTTCCACGTTTTTCAAGGTTTCTCTGCATATTCTGGCTCCTACAGTGTGATTTTCCCATTTCCTCGTTTTTCAGGTTTTCTTGCCATATTCCAGGTCCTTCAGTCTGAATTTTTAATTTTCCATGTTTTTCAGTATTTCTCGCCTTATTCTGGGCAATACAGTGTGATTTTTCTCATTTTCCACTTGTTTCATGGTTTCTTGCCATATTCTGTGTCTGACAGTGTGAATTTTTTATTTTCACATTTTTCAGTGTTTCTCGGCATATTCTGGGTCTTGCAGTGTGATTTTCTCCTTTTCCACGTTTTTCAAGTTTTTTTGTAATTCTGGGTCCTACAGTGTGATTTTCTCATTTTCCACCTTTTTCAGGTTAACTCTCCATATTCGGGGTCCTTCAATGTGAGTTTTTAATTTTCTAGTTTTTCAGGGTTTCTCGGCATATTCTAGGTTCTGCAGTGTGATTTTCTCCTTTTCCACGTTTTTCAAGTTTTTTCGCTATTCTGTGTCCTACAGTGTGATTATACTCATTTTCCACCTTTTTCAGGTTTTTTGCCATATTCGGTGTCTTTCAGTGTGAGTTTTTAATTTTCTACTTTTTACTGTGTTTCTTGCAATATTCTGGCTCCAAAAAGCATATTTTTATTTTTTCTCGTTTTTCAGGGTTTCTTGGCATATTCTGGGTCCTACAATGTGATTTTCTCATTTTCCACTTTTTTTAAGTTTTTTCGCATTTCTATGTCCTACAGATTGTTTTTCTCATTTTCCACATTTTTCAGGTTTTCTCGCCATATTCCGGGTCCTTCTGTGTGAGTTTTTAATTTTCTACTTCTTTCAGGGTTTCTTGCCATATTCTGAATCCTACAGCGTGTATTTTTAATTTTCCACGTTTTCAGGGTTTCTGGCATATTCTTGCTCCTACTGTGCGATTTTCCAATTTTTGACTTTTTTCAAGTTTTTTTCCCCAATTCTCCATCCTACAGTGTGATTTTCTCATTTTCCACCTTTTTCAGGTTTTCTCAGCATATTCTGGGTCCTGCAGTGTGAATTTTTAATTTTCCACGTTTTTCAAGGTTTTTTTCCATATTCTGGTCCTATAGTGTGAATTTTTATTTTTCAACATTTTTCAGTGTTTCTCATCATATTCTGGGTCCTACAGTGTGAATTTCTCATTTTCCACCTTTTTCAGGGTTTCTTGCCATATTCTAGGTTCTTCAGTGGGAGTTTTTAATTTTCCATGTTTTTAAGGTTTTTTTTTCGTCATATTCTCAGTCCCACAGTGTGATTTTTTCATTTTCAAACTTTTTCAGGTTTTCTCGGCATATTCTTGTTCCTACAGTGTGTATTTAATTTTCCACATTTTTCAGTGTTTCTCGCCATATTCTGGGTCCCACAGTGTAAATTTTTAATTTTCGTCGTTTTTAAGGTTTTTTTTTTGGTAATATTCTTGGTCCGACAGTGTGAATATTTAATGTTTCACTTTTTTCAGCGTTTCTCGGCATATTCTGGGTCCTACAGTGTGATTTTCTCATTTTCCACATTTTTCAATTTTTTTTGTAATTCTGGGTCCTACAGTGTGATTTTCTCATTTTCCACCTTTTTCAGCCTTTCTAGCCATTTTTCGGGTCCTTCAGTGTGAGTTTTTAATTTTCTAATTTTTTCAGGGTTTCTCGCCGTATTCTGGGTCCTAAACGTTGTATTTTTAATTTTTCACGTTTTCAGGGTTTCTTGGCATATTCTGGGTCCTACAGTGTGATTTTCTCATTTTCGATATTTTCAAGTTTTTTCGTAATTCTGGGTCCTACAGTGTGATTTTCTCATTTTCCACCTTTTTCAGGTTTTCTCGCCATAATTGGTGTTCTTCAGTGTCAGTTTGTAATTTTCTACTTTTTTCAGGGTTTCTTGCCATATTTGGGGTCCTTCACTGTGAGTTTTTAATTTTCTACTCTTTCAGGGTTTTCATTTTCCTCGTTTTTCAGGTTTTTTCTTCATATTCTGGGTCCTACACTGTGATTTTCACATTTCCACATTTTCAGGTTTTCTTGCCATATTCCAGGTCCTTCAGTGTGGATTTTTAATTTTCCACGTTTTTCAGTATTTCTCCCCATATTATGGGTAATACAGTGTGAATTTTAATTATCCACTTTTTTTCATGGTTTCTCGCCATATTCTGTGTCCGACAGTGTGAATTTTTAATTTTCACGTTTTTCAGTGTTTCTTGAAATATTCTGGGTCCTGCAGTGTGATTTTCTCATTTTCCACCTTTTTCAGGTTTTCTCCCCATATTTGGGGTCCTTCAGTGTCAGTTTGTATTTTTCTACTTTCTTCAGGGTTTCTCACCATATTCTGGATCCTACAGTGTGATTTTCTCATTTTCCACCTTTTTCAGGTTTTCTCGCCATGTTTGGGCTCCTTCACTGTGAGATTTTAATTTTCTACTTTTTTATTAACTTTTTCTCGCCATATTCTGGGTCTGTTAGTGTGAATTTTTAATTTTCATGTTTTTCACATTTTCTCGGCCTATTCTGGGTCCTGAAATGTGATTTTCTCATTTTCCACCTTTTTCAGGGTTTCTCGCTATATTTGGGGTCCTACAGTGTGAGTTTGTAATTTTGAACTTTTTTCAGGGTTTCTCGCTATATTCTGGGTCCTACAGCATGTATTTTTAATTTTCCACGTTTTCAGGGTTTCTGGGCAAAATCTGGGTCCTACAGTGTGATTATTCTCATTTTCCACCTTTTTCAGGTTTTCTCACCATATTCAGGGTCCTTCAGTGTGAATTTTTAATTTTCTACTTTTTTCAGGTTTTCTCGCCATATTCTGGGTCCTACAGCATGTTTTTTTAATTTTACACGTTTTCAGGGTTTCTGGGCATAATCTGGGTCCTACAGTGTGATTATTCTCATTTTCCACCTTTTTCAGGTTTTCAAACCATATTCGGGGTCTTTCAGTGTGAATTTTTAATTTTCTACTTTTTTCATGTTTTCTCGCCATATTCTGTGTCCTTCAGTGTGAGTTTTTTATCTTCCTCCTTTTTCAGGTTTTTCGCAATAATCTGGGTCCTTCCGTGTGATATTTTAATATTTTATCTTTTTCAGGTTTTTTCGTCATATTCTGGGTTATACTGTGTGATTTTCTCATTTCCATGTTTTTTCAGGGTCTCTTGCCTTATTCCAGGTCCTTCATTGTGAATTTTTTCCCACGGTTTTCAGTATTTCTCTCCATATCTGGGTAATGAAGTGTGAATTTTTAATTGTCCAGTCTTTTCATGGTTTCTCACCATATTCTGTGTCCAATAGTGTGAATTTTTAATTTTCAGGTTTTTCATGGTTGTTCGGCATATTCTGGTTTCTGCAGTGTGATTTTCTCATTTTCCACGTTTTTCAAGTTTTTTCGTATTTTGGGTCCTACAAGTGTGATTTTCTCATTTTCGATGTTTTTCATGTTTTTGTAATTCTGGGTAATACAGTGTGATTATTCTCAATTTCTACCTTTTTCATGTTTTCGCGCCATATTCGGGATCTTTCAGTGTGAGTTTTTAATTTTCTACTTTGTTGAGGGTTTCTTGCCATATTCTCAGTGCTACAGAGTGTATTTTTAATTTTCCACGTTTCTCAGGGTTTCTCCCCAATTTCTGGATCCTAAAATGTGATTTTCTCATTTACGACGTTTTTCAAGTATTTTCGGAATTCTGGTTCCTACACTGTGATTATTCTCATTTTCCACATTTTTCAGGTTTTCTTGCCATATTTGGGTTCCTTCAGTGTGAGTTTTTAATTTTCTACTTTTATGAGGGTTTCTTGCCATATTCTGGGTACTACAGAGTGTATTATTAATTTTCCACCTTTCTCAGGGTTTCTTGCCATATTCTGGGTCCTACAGTGTCTGTCTGTCTCTCTGTGTGTCTGATCCCCTGGAACTGTAGATGGGCCAGCATATAGTTGCTGGTAGTTGATCCCAGGTTCTCTGGAAGAGGAGACAATGCTGTTAATTGTTGAGCCCTTTCAGTGGCTCCACCTATCTTTAAATTTTTAGAAGTATATGTTAGGCTGTGTTTATGTACATATTATGAAGACCATAAGAGGGATTTAGATTCTCCAGAATCTGACACCCTCTTCTGGAGTGTCTGAAGACAACTACAGTGTACTTATATAATAAATACATAAATAAATAAATAAATAAATAAATAAATAAATAAATAAATAAATAAACAAACATTATTTTAAAAGGATAAGAAAGAAAGAAAGACCAGGCAGGCCTGCCCTCCTTATCTCTGTCTGTCTGTCTGTCTGTCTGTCTGATCCCCTGGAACTGGAGATGGGCCACAATACAGTTGCTGGTAGTTGATCCCAGGTTCTCTGGAAGAAGAGACAATGCTGTTAATTGTTGAGCCCTTTCAGTGGCCCCACCCATCTTTAAATTTTTAGAAGTGTATGTGAATCTGTGTTTATGTCCATCATATGCAGACCATAAGAGGGATTTATATTCTCCAGAATCTGACACCCTCTTCTGGAGTGTCTGAAGACAGCTACAGTGTACTTATATCTAATAAATACATAAATAAATAAATAAACATTTTTTTAAAAGGATAAGAAAGAAAGAAAAACCAGGCAGGCCTGCAATCCTTGTCTGTCTGTCTGTATGTATGTCTGTCTGATCCCCTGGAACTGGAGATGGGCCACAATATAGTTGCTGGTAGTTGATCCCAGGTCCTCTGGAAGAGGAGACAATGCTGTTAGTTGTTGAGCCCTCTCAGTGGCCCCACCCAACTTTAAATTTTTAGAAGTATATGTGAGGCTGTGTTTATGTACATCATATGCAGACCATAAGAGGGATATAGATTCTCCAGAATCTGACACCCTCTTCTGGAGAGTCTGAAGACAGCTACAGTGTACTTATATCTAATAAATACATAAATAAATAAATAAATATTTTTTAAAAAGTATAAGAAAGAAAGAAAAATCAGGCAGGCCTGCCATCCTTATCTCTGTCTGTCTGTCTGTCTGTCTTATCCCCTGGAACTTGAGATGGGCCACCATATAGTTGCTGGTAGTTGATCCCACGTTCTCTGGAAGAAGAGACAATGCTGTTAATTGTTGAGCCCTTTCAGTGGGCCCACCCATCTTTTAATTTTTAGAAGTATATGTGAGGCTCTGTTTATGTACATCATATGCAGACCATAAGAGGGATTTAGATTCTCCAGAAACTGACACCCTCTTCTGGAGTGTCTGAAGACAGCTACAGTGTACTTATATCTAAGAAATGCATAAATAAATAAATAAATAAATAAATAAATATTTTTTAAAAAGGATAAGAAAAAAAGAAAGACAGGGCAGGCCTGCCATCCTTAGCACTGTCTGTATGTCTTTCTGTCTGATCCCCTGGAACTGGAGATGGGCCACCATATAATTGCTGGTAGTTGATCCCAGGTACTCTGGAAGAGGAGACAATGCTGTTAATTGTTGAGCTTTTAGAGTGGGCCCACCCTTCTTTAAATTTTTAGAAGTATATGTGAGGCTGTGTTTATGTACATCATATGCAGACCATAAGAGGGATTTAGATTCTCCAGAATCTGACTTCCTCTTCTGGAGTGTCTGAACAGCTACAGTGTATTTATATCTAATAAATAAATAGATAGATAAATAAATAAATAAATAAATAAATAAATAAACATTTTTTTAAAAAGGATAAGAAAGAAAGAAAGACCAGGCAGGCCTGCCATCCATATCTCTGTCTGTCTGTGTGTCTGTCTATCTGATCCCCGGGAACTGGAGATGGGCCACCATATAGTTGCTGGTAGTTGATCCAAGGTTCTCTGGAAGAGGAGAAAATGCTCTTAATTGTTGAGCCCTTTCAGTGGCCCCACACTTCTTTAAATATTTAGAAGTATATGTGAGGCCTGTTTATGAACATCATATTCAGATTATAAGAGGATTTAGATTCTCCAGAATCTGACACCCTCTACTGGAGTGTCTGAAGACAGCTACAGTGTACTTATATATAATAAATAAATAAATAAATAAATAAATAAATAAATAAATAAATAAATAAACATTTTTAAAAAGGATAAGAAAGAAAGTAAGACCAGGCAGGCCTGCCATCCTTATTTCTGTCTGTCTGTCTGTCTGTCTGTCTGATCCCCTGGAACTGGAGATGGGCCACCATATAGTTGCTGGTAGTTGATCCAAGGTTCTCTGGAAGAGGAGACAATGCTGTTAATTGTTGAGCCCTTTCAGTGGTCCCACACTTCTTTAAATATGTAGAAGTATATATGAGGCTGTGTTTATGTACATCATATTCAGATTATAAGAGGGTTTAGATTCTCCAGAATCTGACACCCTCTACTGGAGTGTCTGAAGACAGCTACAGTGTACTTATATATAATAAATAAATAAATAAATAAATAAATAAATAAATAAATAAACATTTTTTAAAAAGGATAAGAAAGAAAGTAAGACCAGGCAGGCCTCCCATCCTTATCTCTGTCTGTCTGTCTGTCTGTGTGTCTGTCTGATCCCCTGGAACTGGAGATGGGCTACCATATAGTTCCTGGTAGTTGATCCCGGGTTCTCTGGAAGAGGAGACAATGATGTTAATTGTTGAGCCCTATCAGTGGCCCTGCCCATCTTTAAATTTTTAGAAGTGTCTTGAGGCTGTGTTTATGTACATCATATGCAGACCAGAAGAGGGATTTAGATTCATCTGAACCTGACACCCTCTTCTGGAGTGTCTGAAGACAGCTACAGTGTACTTATATCTAATAAATAAATAAATAAATAAATAAATAAATAAATAAATAAATAAACATTATTTAAACCGGATAAGAAAGAAAGAAAGACCAGGAGGCCTGCCATCCTTATCTCTGTCTGTCTGTCTGTCTGTCTGTCGTTCTGATCCCCTGGAACTGGAGATGGGCCACCATATAGGTGCTGGTAGTTGATCCCAGGTTCTCTGGAAGAGGAGAGAATGCTGTTAATTGTTGAGCCCTTTCAGCTGACCCACTCATCGTTAAATTTTTACTAGTATATGTTAGGCTGTGTTTATGTACATCATATGCAGACTATAAGAGGGATTTAGATTCTCCAGAATCTGACACCCTCTTCTGGAGTGTCTGAAGACAGCTACAGTGTATTTATATCTAATAAATACATAAATAAATAATCATTTTTTAAAAAGGAAAAGAAAGAAAGAAAGACCACGCAGGCCTGCCATCCTTATCCTTGTCTGTCTGTCCATCTGTCTGATCCCCTGGGAGTGGAGATGGGACACCATATAGTTGCAGGTAGTTGATCCCAGGTTCTCTGGAAGAGGAGACAATGCTGTTAATTGCTGAGCCATTTCAGTGCCCCCACCACCTTTAAATTTTAAGAAGTAAATGTGAGGCTGTGTTTATGTCCATCATATCCAGACCATAAGAGGGATTTAGATACTCCAGAATCTGACACCCTCTTCTGGAGTGTTGAAGACAACTACATTGTACTTATATCTAATAAATAAATAAATAAATAAATAAATAAATAAATAAATAAAAACATTATTTTATAAGGATAAGAAAGAAAGAAAGACCAGGCAGGCCTGCCCTCCTTATCTCTGTCTGTCTGTCTGTCTGTCTGTCTGATCCCCTGGAAATGGAGATGGGCCACCATATAGTTGCTGGTAGCTGATCCCAGGTTCTCTGGAATAAGAGACAATGCTGGTAAATGTTGAGCCCTTTCAGTGGCCCCACCCATCTTATATTTTTAGAAGTGTATGTGAATCTGTGTTTATGTCCATCATATGCAGACCATAAGAGGGATTTATATTCTCCAGAATCTGACACTGTCTTCTGGAATGTCTGAAGACAGCTACAGTGTACTTATATCTAATAAATACATAAATAAATAAATAAACATTTTTTTAAAAGATAAGAAAGAAAGAAAAACCAGGGAGGCCTGCCACCCTTGTCTGTCTGTCTCTTTGTCTGCCTGATCCCCTGGAACTGGAGATGGGCCACCATATAGTTGCTGGTAGTTGATCCCAGGTTCTCTGGTAGAGGAGACAATGCTGTTAATTGTTGAGCTTTTAGAGTGGCCCCACCCTTCTTTGAATTTTTAGAAGTATATGTGAGGCTGTGTTTATGTACATCATATGCAGACCATAAGAGGGATTTAGATTCTCCAGAATCTGACACCCTCTTCTGGAGTGTCTGAACAGCTACAGTGTATTATATCTAATAAATAAATAGATAAATAAATAAATAAATAAATAAACATTTTTTAAAAAGGATAAGAAAGAAAGAAAGACCAGGCAGGCCTGCCATCCATATCTCTGTCTGTCTGTCTGTCTGTCTGTCTGTCTATCTGATCCCCGGGAACTGGAGATTGGCCACCATATAGTTGCTGGTAGTTGATCCAAGGTTCTCTGGAAGAGGAGACAATGCTGTTAATTGTTGAGCCCTTTCAGTGGCCCCACACTTCTTTAAATATTTAGAAGTATATGTGAGGCCATTTTATGTACATCATATTCAGATTATAAGAGGATTTAGATTCTCCAGAAACTGACACCCTCTACTGGAGTGTCTGAAGAGAGCTACAGTGTACTTATATATAATAAATAAATAAATAAATAAATAAATAAATAAATAAATAAATAAACATTTTTTTAAAAGGATAAGAAAGAAAGTAAGACCAGGCAGGCCTGCCATCCTTATCTCTGTCTGTCTGTCTCTCTGTCTGTCTGATCCCCTGGAACTGGAGATGGGCCACCATATAGTTGCTGGTAGTTGATCCAAGGTTATCTGGAAGAGGAGAAAATGCTGTTAATTGTTGAGCCCTTTCAGTGGCCCCACACTTCTTAAATATTTAGAAGTATATGTGAGGCTGTGTTTATGTACATCATATTCAGATTATAAGAGGATTTAGATTCTCCAGAATCTGACACCCTCTACTGGAATGTCTGAAGACAGCTACAGTGTACTTATATATAATAAATACATAAATAAATAAATAAATAAACATTTTTTCAAAAGGATAAGAAAGAAAGTAAGACCAGGCAGGCCTGCCATCCTTATCTCTGTCTGTCTGTCTGTGTGTCTGTCTGAACCCCTGGAACTGGAGATGGGCTACCATAGTTGCTGGTAGTTGATACCAGGTTCTCTGAAAGAGGAGACAATGCTGTTAATTGTTGACCCCTATTTGTGGCCCTACCCATCTTTAAATTTTTAGAAGTGTATCTGAGGCTGTGTTTATGTACATCATATGCAGACCAGAAGAGGGATTTAGATTCGTCAGTATCTGACACCCTCTTCTGGAGTGTCTGAAGACAGCTACAGTGTACTTATATCTAATAAATACATAAATAAATAAATAAATAAATAAATAAATAAATAAATAAATAAATAAATATTATTTAAACCGGATAAGAAAGAAAGAAAGACCAGGCAGGCCTGCCATCCTTATCTCTGTCTGTCTGTCTGTCTGTCTGTCTGTCGTTCTGATCCCTTGAACTGGAGATGGGCCACCATATAGGTGCTGGTAGTTGATCCCAGGTTCTCTGGAAGAGGAGACAATTCTGTTAATTGATGAGCCCTTTCAATGCCCCCCCACCGTTAAATTTTAAGAAGTAAATGTGAGGCTGTGTTATGTACATCATATACAGACCATAAGAGGGATTTAGATTTTCCAGAATCTGACAACTTCTTCTGGAGTGTCTGAAGACGGCTACAGTGTACTTACATCTAATAAACATATAAATAAATAAATAAACATTTTTTAAAAAGGATAAGAAAGAAAGAAAGACCAGGCAGGCCTGCCATCCTTATCTCTGTCAGTCTGTCTGTCTGTCAGTCTGTCTGATCGCTTGGAACTGGAGATGGGCCACCATATAGTTGCTGTTAGTTGATCCCAGGTTCTCTGGAAGAGGAGACAATGCTGTTAATTGTTGAGCCCTTTCAGTGGCTCCACCTATCTTTAAATTTTTAGAAGTATATGTTAGGCTGTGTTTATGTACATCATATGCAGACCATAAGTGGGATTTAGATTCTCCAGGATCTGACACCCTCATCTGGAGTGTCTGAACACAACTACAGTGTACTTATATCTAATAAATAAATAAATAAATAAATAAATAAACAAACATTATTTTAAAAGGATAAGAAAGAAAGAAAGACCAGGCAGGCCTGCCCTCCTTATCTCTGTTTGTCTGTCTGTCTATCTGATCCCCTGGAACTGGAGATGGGCCACCATATAGTTGCTGGTAGTTGATCCCAGGTTCTCTGGAAGAAGAGACAATGCTGTTAATTGTTGAGCTCTTTCAGTGGCCCCACCCATCTTTAAATTTTTAGAAGTGTATGTGAATCTGTGTTTATGTCCATCATATGCAGACCATAAGAGGGATTTATATTCTCCAGAATCTGACAGCCTCTTCTGGAGTGTCTGAAGACAGCTACAGTGTACTTATATCTAATAAATACGTAAATAAATAAATAAACTTTTTTTAAAAAGGATAAGAAAGAAAGAAAAACCAGGGAGGCCTGCCACCCTTGTCTGTCTGTCTCTTTGTCTGTCTGATCCCCTGACACTGGAGATGGGCCACCATATAGTTGCTGGTATTTGATCCCAGGTTCTCTGGTAGAGGAGACAATGCTGTTAATTGTTGAGCCCTTTCAGTGGCCCCACACATCTTTAACTTTTTAGAAGTATATGTGAGGCTATGTTTATGTACATCATATGCAGACCATAAGAGGGATTTAGATTCTCCAGAATCAAACACCCTCTTGTGGAGTGTCTGAAGACAGCTACAGTGTACTTATATATAATAAATAAATAAATAAATAAATAAATAAATAAATAAATAAATAAATAAATAAACATTTTTTAAAAAGGATAAGAAAGAAAGTAAAACCACGCAGGCCTGCAATCCTTGTTTGTCTGTCTGTCTGTCTGTCTGATCCCCTGGAACTGGAGGTGGGCCACCATATAGTTGCTGCTACTTGATCCCAGGTTCTCTGGTAGAGGAGACAATGCTGTTAATTGTTGAGCCGTTTCAGTGGCCCCACACATCTTTAAATTTTTAGAAGTATATGTGAGGCTGTGTTTATGTACATCATATGCAGACCATAAGAGGGATTTAGATTCTCCAGAATATGACACCCTCTTCTGAAGTGTCTGAAGACAGCTACAGTGTACTTATATCTACTAAATACATATATAAATAAATAAACATTTTTAAAATGTATAAGAAAGAAAGAAAAACCAGGCAGTACTGCAATCCTTGTCTGTCTGTCTGTATGTATGACTGTCAGATCCCCTGGAACTGGAGATGGGCCACAATATAGTTGCTGGTAGTTGATCCCAGGTCCTCTGGAAGAGGAGACAATGCTGTTAATTGTTGAGCCCTTTCAGTGGCCCCACCCATCTTTAAATTTTTAGAAGTATATGTGAGGCTGTGTTTATGTACATCATATGCAGACCATAAGAGGGATATAGATTCTCCAGAATCTGACACCCTCTTCTGGAGAGTCTGAAGACAGCTACAGTGTACATATATATAATAAATAAATAAATAAATAAATAAATAAATAAATAAATAAATGAATGAATAAATGAATAAATGAATAAATAAATAAATAAACATTTTTAAAAAGGATAAGAAACAAAGAAAAATCAGGCAGAACTGACATCCTTATCTTTGTCTGTCTGTCTGTCTGTCTGATCCCCTGCAACTTGAGATGGGCCACCATATAATTGCTGGTAGTTGATCCCATATTCTCTGGAAGAGGAGACAATGGTGTTAATTTTTAAGCCTTTTCAGTGGACCCACACAGCTTTAAATTTTTAGAAGTATATGTAAGGCTGTGTTTATGTACATCATATACAGACCATAAGAGGGATTTAGATTCTCCAGAAGATGACACCCTCTTCTAGAGTGTCTGAAGACAGCTATAGTGTACTTATATCTAATAAAAAAATAAATAAATAAATAAATAAATAAATAAATAAATAAATAAATAAATAAATAAACATTTTTTTAAAAGTATAAGAAAGAAAGAAAGACCAGGCAGGCCTCCATCCTTATATCTGTCTCTCTGTCTGACTGTCTGATACCCTGGAACTGGAGATGAGCCACCATATAGTTGCTGGTAGTTTATCCAAGGTTCTCTGGAAGAGGAATTAATGCTGTTAATTGTTGAGCCATTTTTGGGGCCCCACCCATCTTTAAATTTTTAGAAGAAAATGTGAGTCTGTGTTTATGTACATCATATGCAGACCGTAAGAGGGATATAGATTCTCCAGAATCTGACACCCTCTTCTGGAGTGTCTGAAGACAGCTACAGTGTACTTATATCTAATAAATAAATAGATAAATAAATAAATAAATAATTAAACATTTTTTAAAAAGGATAAGAAAGAAAGAAAGAACAGGCAGGCCTGCCATCCATATCTCTGTCTGTCTGTCTGTCTGTCTATCTGATCCCCGGGAACTGGAGATGGGCCACCATATAGTTGCTGGTAGTTGATCCAAGGTTCTCTGGAAGAGGAGACAATGCTCTTAATTGTTGAGCCCTTTCAGTGGCCCCACACTTCTTTAAATATTTAGAAGTATATGTGAGGCCTTTTTATGTACATCATATTCAGATTATAAGAGGATTTAGATTCTCCAGAATCTGACACCCTCTACTGGAGGGTCTGAAGACAGCTACAGTGTATTTATATATAATAAATACATAAATAAATAAATAAATAAATAAATAAATAAATAAATAAATAAATAAACATTTTTAAAAAGGATAAGAAAGAAAGTAAGACCAGGCAGGCCTGCCATCCTTATCTCTGTCTGTCTGTCTGTCTGTCTGTCTGTCTGATCCCCTGGAAGTGGAGATGGGCTACCATATAGTTGCTGGTAGTTGATCCCAGGTTCTCTGGAAGAGGAGACAATGCTGTTAATTGTTGAACCCTATCAGTGGCCCTACCCATCTTTAAATTTTTAGAAGTGTATGTGAGGCTGTGTTTATGTACATCATATGCAGACCAGAAGAGGGATTTAGATTCATCAGAATTGACACCTTCTTCTGGAGTTTCTGAAGACAACTACAGTGTACTTATATCTAATAAATACATAAATAAATAAGTAAATAAAGAAATAAACATTATTTAAACCAGATAAGAAAGAAAGAAAGACCAGGCAGGCCTGCCATTCTTATCTCTGTCTGTCTGTCTGTCTGTCTGTCGTTCTGATCCCCTGGAACTGGAGATGAGCCACCATATAGGTGCTGGTAGTTGATCCCAGGTTCTCTGGAAGAGAAGACAATGCTGTTAATTGTTGAGCGCTTTCAGTGGCCCCACCCATCGTTAAATTTTTAGTAGTATATGTGAGGCTGTGTTTATGTACATCATATGCAGACCATAAGAGGGGTTTAGATTCTCCAGAATCTGACACCCTCTTCTGGAGTGTCTGAAGACAGCTACAGTGTACTTATATCTAATAAATACATAAATAAATAAACATTTTTTAAAAAGGATAAGAAAGAAAGACCAGGCAGGACTGCCATCCTTATCCTTGTCTGTCTGTCTGTCTCTCTGATCCCCCGGGAGTGGAGATTGGCCACCATATAGTTGCAGGTAGTTGATCCCAGGTTCTCTGGAAGAGAAGACAATGCTGTTAATTGTTGAGCCCTTTCAGTGGCTCCAACTATCTTTAAATTTTTAGATGTATATGTGAGGCTGTGTTTATGTACATCATATGCAGACCATAAGAGGGATTTAGATTCTCGAGAAGCTGACACCCTCCTCTGGAGTGTCTGAAGACAACTACAGTGTACTTATATCTAATAAATAAATAAATAAATGAATAAATAAATAAATAAATAAACATTTTTTAAAAGTATAAGAAAGAAAGAAGGACCAGGCAGGCCTGCCCTCCTTATCTCTGTCTGTCTGTCTGTCTGTCTGTCTGATCCCCTGGAACTGGAGATGGGCCACCATATAGTTGCTGCTAGTTGATCCCAGGTTCTGGTAGAGGAGACAATGCTGTTAATTGTTGAGCTTTTAGAGAAGCCCCACCCTTCTTTAAATTTTTAGAAGTATATGTGAGGCTGTGTTTATGTACATTATATGCAGACAATAAGAGGGATTTAGATTTCCAGAATATGACACCCTCTTCTGAAGTGTCTGAAGACAGCTACAGTGTACTTATATCTAATAAATACATAAATAAATAAATAAGTAAATAAATAAACATTTTTAAAATGTATAAGAAAGAAAGAAAAACCAGGCAGGCCTGCATTCCTTGTCTGTCTGTCTGTATGTATGTCTGTCTGATCCCCTGGAACTGGAGATGGGCCACAATATAGTTGCTGGTAGTTGATCCCAGGTACTCTGGAAGAGGAGACAATGCTGTTAATTGTTGAGCCCTTTCAGTGGCTCCACCTATCTTTAAATTTTTAGATGTATATGTGATGCTGTGTTTATGTACATCATATGCAGACCATAAGAGGGATTTAGATTCTCCAGAATCTGACACCCTCTTCTGGAGTGTCTGAAGACAGCTACAGTGTACTTATATCTAATAAATACATAAATAAATAAACATTTTTTAAAAAGGATAAGAAAGAAAGACCAGGCAGGCCTGCCATCCTTATCCTTGTCTGTCTGTCTGTCTCTCTGATCCACTGGGAGTGGAGATGGGCCACCATATAGTTGCAGGTAGTTGATCCCAGGTTCTCTGGAAGAGGAGACAATGCTGTTAATTGTTGAGCCCTTTCAGTGGCTCCACCTATCTTTAAATTTTTAGATGTATATGTGAGGCTGTGTTTATGTACATCATATGCAGACCATAAGAGGGATTTAGATTCTCCAGAATCTGACACCCTCTTCTGGAGTGTCTGAAGACATCTACAGTGTACTTATATCTAATAAATAAATAAATAAATAAATAAACATTTTTAAAAGGATAAGAAAGAAAGAAAAACCAGGCAGGCCTGCCCTCCTTATCTCTGTCTGTCTGTCTGTCTGTCTGATCCCCTGGAACTGGAGATGGGCCACTATATAGTTGCTGGTAGTTGATCCCAGGTTCTCTGGAAGAAGAGACAATGCTGTTAATTGTTGAGCCCTTTCAGTGGCCCCACCCATCTTTAAATTTTTAGATGTATATGTTAGGCTGTGTTTATGTCCATCATATGCAGACCATAATAGGGATTTATATTCTCCAGAATCTGACACCCTCTTCTGGAGTGTCTGAAGACAGCTACAGTGTACTTATATCTAATAAATAAATAAATAAATAAATAAATAAATAAATAAATAAATAAACATTATTTTAATAGGATAAGAAAGAAAGAAAAACCAGTGAGGACTGCCACCCTTGTCTGTCTGTCTCTTTGTCTGCCTGATCCCCTGGAACTGGAGATGGGCCACCATATAGTTGCTGGTATTTGATCCCAGGTTCTCTGTTAGAGGAGACAATGCTGTTAATTGTTGAGCCCTTTCAGTGGCCCCACACATCTTTAAATTTTTAGAAGTATATGTGAGGCTGTGTTTATGTACATCATATGCAGACCATAAGAGGGATTTAGATTCTCCAGAATCTGTCACCCTCTTGTGGAGTGTCTGAAGACAGCTACAGTGTACTTATATATAATAAATACATAAATAAATAAACATTTTTTAAAAAGGATAAGAAGGAAAGTAAAAGCAGGCAGGCCTGCAATCCTTATCTGTCTGTCTGTCTGTCTGTCTGATCCCCTAGAACTGGAGATGGGCCACCATATAGTTGCTGGTATTTGATCCCAGGTTCTCTGGTAGAGGAGACAATGCTGTTAATTGTTGAGCCGTTTCAGTGGCCCCACACTTCTTTAAATATTTAGAAGTATATGTGAGGCTGTGTTTATGTACATCATATGCAGACCATAAGAGGGATATTGATTCTCCAGAATCTGACACCCTCTTCTGGAGAGTCTGAAGACAGCTACAGTGTACTTATATCTAATAAATAAATAAATAAATAAATAAATAAATAAATAAATAAATAAATGAATAAATGAATAAATAAATAAATAAACATTTTTTAAAAAGGATAAGAAGGAAAGAAAAATCAGGCAGGCCTGCCATCCTTATCGCTCTCTGTCTGTCTGTCTTTCTGATCCCCTGCAACTTGAGATGGGCCACCATATAGTTGCTGGTAGTTGATCCCACGTTCTCTGGAAGAGGAGACAATGGTGTTAATTGTTGAGCCCTTTCAGTGGGCCCACCCATCTTTAAATTTTTAGAAGTATATGTGAGGCTGTGTTTATGTACATCATATGCAGACCATAAGAGGGATTTAGATTCTCCAGAAGATGACACCCTCTTCTAGAGTGTCTGAAGTCAGCTACAGTGTACTTATATCTAATAAATATATAAAAAATAAATAAATAAATAAATAAGTAAATAAACATTTTTTTAAAAGTATAAGAAAGAAAGAAAGACCAGGCAGGCCTCCATCCTTATCTCTGTCTCTCTGTCTGAATGTCTGATACCCTGGAACTGGAGATGGGCCACCATATAGTTGCTGGTAGTTTATCCAAGGTTCTCTGGAATAGGAGGCAATGCTGTTAATTGTTGAGCCATTTCTGGGGCCCCACCCATCTTTAAATTTTTAGAAGAAAATGTGAGGCTGTGTTTATGTACATCATATGAAGACCATAAGAGTGATTTAGATTCTCTAGAATCTGACACCCTCTTCTGGAGTGTCTGAAGACAGCTACAGTGTACTTATATCTAATAAATACATAAATAAATAAATGAATAAATAAATAAATAAATAAATAAATAAATAAATAAACATTTTTTAAAAATGATAAGAAAGTAAGAAAGACCAGGCAGGCCTGCCACCCTTATCTCTGTCTGTCTGTCTGTCTGTCTGTCTGATACCCTGGAACTGGAGATGGGCCACCATATAGTTGCTGGTAGTTGTTCCCAGGTACTCTGGAAGAGGAGACAATGCTGTTAATTGTTCAGCTTTTAGAGTGGCCCCACCCTTCTTTAAATTTTTAGAAGTATATGTGAGGCTGTGTTTACGTACATCATATGCAGACCATAAGAGGGATTTAGATTCTCCAGAATCTGACACCCTCTTCTGGAGTGTCTGAACAGCTACAGTGTACTTATATCTAATAAATACATAAAAATAAATAAATAAATAAATAAATAAATAAATAAATAAATAAATAAACATTTTTTAAAAAGGAAAAGACAGAAAGAAAGACCAGGCAGGCCTGCCATCCATATCTCTGTCTGTCTGTCTGTTTGTCTGTCAATCTGATACCTGGGAACTGGAGATGGGCCACGAATAGTTGCTGGTAGTTGATCCCAGGTTCTCTGGAAGAGGAGACAATGCTGTTAATTGTTGAGCCCTTTCAGTGGCGCCACCCATCTTTAAATATTTAGAAGTATATGTGAGGCTGTGTTTATGTACATCATATGCAGACCATAAGAGGGATTTAGATTCTCCAGAATCTGACACCCTCTTCTGGAGTGTCTGAAGACAGCTACAGTGTACTTATATCTAATAAATAAATAGATAAATAAATAAATAAATAAATAAATAAACATTTTTTAAAAAGGATAAGAAAGAAAGGAAGAACAGGCAGGCCTGCCATCCATATCTCTGTCTGTCTGTCTGTCTGTCAATCTGATCCCCGGGAACTGGAGATCGGCCACCATATAGTTGCTGGTAGTTGATCCAAGGTTCTCTGGAAGAGGAGACAATGCTGTTAATTGTTGAGCCCTTTCAGTGGCCCCACACTTCTTTAAATATTTAGAAGTATATGTGAGGCCTTTTTATGTACATCATATTCAGATTATAAGAGGATTTAGATTCTCCAGAATCTGACACCCTCTACTGGAGTGTCTGAAGACAGCTACAGTGTACTTATATATAATAAATAAATAAATAAATAAATAAATAAATAAATAAATAAATAAACATTTTTTAAAAAGGGTAAGAAAGAAAGTAAGACCAGGCAGGCCTGCCATCCTTATCTCTGTCTGTCTGTCTGTCTGTCTGTCTGATCCCCTGGAACTGGAGATGGGCCACCATATAGTTGCTGGTAGTTGATCCCAGGTTCTCTGGAAGAGGAGACAATGCTGTTAATTGTTGAGCCCTTTCAGTGGCCCCACACTTCTTTAAATATTTAGAAGTATATGTGAGGCTGTGTTTATGTACATCATATTGAGATTATAAGAGGATTTAGATTCTCCAGAATCTGACACCCTCTACTGGAGTGTCTGAAGACAGCTACAGTGTACTTATATCTAATAAATACATAAATAAATAAATAGATAAATAAATAAATAAATAAATAAATAAACATTTTTTAAAAAGGATAAGAAAGAAAGTAAGACCAGGCAGGCCTGCCATCCTTTTCTCTGTCTGTCTGTCTGTCTGTCTGTCTGTCGTTCTGATCCCCTGCAACTGGTGATGGGCCACCATATAGGTGCTGGTAGTTGATCCCAGGTTCTCTGGTAGAGGAGACAATGCTGTTAATTGCTGAGCCTTTTCAATGGTCCCCCCACCGTTAAATTTTAAGAAGTAAATGTGAGGCTGTGTTTATGTACATCATATGCAGACCATAAGAGGTATTTAGATTCTCCAGAATCTGACACCTTCTTCTGGAGTGTCTGAAGACGGCTACAGTGTACTTATATCTAATAAACATATAAATAAATACATAAACATTTTTTAAAAAGGATAAGAGAGAAAGAAAGATAAGGCAGGCCTGCCATCCTTATCTCTGTCAGTCTGTCTGTCTGTCAGTCTGTCTGATCCCTTGGAACTGGAGATGGGCCACCATATAGTTGCTGTTAGTTGATCCCAGGTTCTCTGGAAGAGGAGACAATGCTGTTAATTGTTGAGCCCTTTCAGTGGCTCCACCTATCTTTAAATTTTTAGAAGTATATGTTAGGCTGTATTTATGTACATCATATGCAGACCATAAGAGGGATTTAGATTCTCCAGAATCTGACACCCTCTTCTGGAGTGTCTGAAGACAACTACAGTGTACTTATATCTAATAAATACATACAGAAATAAATAAATAAATAAATAAATAAATAAATAAATAAACATTATTTTAAAAGAATAAGAAAGAAAGAAAGACCAGGCAGGCCTGACCTCCTTATCTCTGTTTGTCTGTCTGTCTGTCTGATCCCCTGGAACTTGAGATGGGCCACCATATAGTTGCTGGTAGTTGATCCCAGGTTATTTGGAAGAAGAGACAATGCTGTTAATTGTTGAGCCCTTTCAGTGGCCCCACCCATCTTTAAATTTTTAGAAGTGTATGTGAATCTGTGTTTATGTCCATCATATGCAGACCATAAGAGGGATTTATATTCTCCAGAATCTGACACCCTGTTCTGGAGTGTCTGAAGACAGCTAGAGTGTACTTATATCTAATAAATACATAAGTAAATAAATAAACATTTTTTAAAAAGGATAAGAAAGAAAGAAAAACCAGGGAGGCCTCCCACCCTTGTCTGTCTGTCTCTTTGTCTGCCTGATCCCCTGCAACTTGAGATGGGCCACCATATAGTTGCTGGTAGTTGATCCCACGTTCTCTGGAAGAGGAGACAATGGTGTTAATTGTTGAGCCCTTTCAGTGGGCCCACCCATCTTTAAATATTTAGAAGTATATGTGAGGCTGTGTTTATGTACATCATATGCAGACCATAAGAGGGAATTAAATTCTCCAGAAGATGACACCATCTCCTAGAGTGTCTGAAGACAGCTACAGTGTACTTATATCTAATAAATACATATATAAATAAATAAATAAATAAATAAATAAATAAACATTTTTTAAAAAGGATAAGAAAGAAAGAAAGAACAGGCAGGCCTGCCATCCATATCTCTGTCTGTCTGTCTGTCTGTCAATCTGATCCCCGGGAACTGGAGATCGGCCACCATATAGTTGCTGGTAGTTGATCCAAGGTTCTCTGGAAGAGGAGACAATGCTGTTAATTGTTGAGCCCTTTCAGTGGCCCCACACTTCTTTAAATATTTAGAAGTATATGTGAGGCCTTTTTATGTACATCATATTCAGATTATAAGAGGATTTAGATTCTCCAGAATCTGACACCCTCTACTGGAGTGTCTGAAGACAGCTACAGTGTACTTATATATAATAAATAAATAAATAAATAAATAAATAAATAAATAAATAAACATTTTTTAAAAAGGGTAAGAAAGAAAGTAAGACCAGGCAGGCCTGCCATCCTTATCTCTGTCTGTCTGTCTGTCTGTCTGTCTGATCCCCTGGAACTGGAGATGGGCCACCATATAGTTGCTGGTAGTTGATCCCAGGTTCTCTGGAAGAGGAGACAATGCTGTTAATTGTTGAGCCCTTTCAGTGGCCCCACACTTCTTTAAATATTTAGAAGTATATGTGAGGCTGTGTTTATGTACATCATATTGAGATTATAAGAGGATTTAGATTCTCCAGAATCTGACACCCTCTACTGGAGTGTCTGAAGACAGCTACAGTGTACTTATATCTAATAAATACATAAATAAATAAATAAATAAATAAATAAATAAATAAATAAATAAATAAATAAACATTTTTTAAAAAGGATAAGAAAGAAAGTAAGACCAGGCAGGCCTGCCATCCTTTTCTCTGTCTGTCTGTCTGTCTGTCTGTCTGTCGTTCTGATCCCCTGCAACTGGTGATGGGCCACCATATAGGTGCTGGTAGTTGATCCCAGGTTCTCTGGTAGAGGAGACAATGCTGTTAATTGCTGAGCCCTTTCAATGGTCCCCCCACCGTTAAATTTTAAGAAGTAAATGTGAGGCTGTGTTTATGTACATCATATGCAGACCATAAGAGGGATTTAGATTCTCCAGAATCTGACACCTTCTTCTGGAGTGTCTGAAGACGGCTACAGTGTACTTATATCTAATAAACATATAAATAAATACATAAACATTTTTTAAAAAGGATAAGAGAGAAAGAAAGATAAGGCAGGCCTGCCATCCTTATCTCTGTCAGTCTGTCTGTCTGTCAGTCTGTCTGATCCCTTGGAACTGGAGATGGGCCACCATATAGTTGCTGTTAGTTGATCCCAGGTTCTCTGGAAGAGGAGACAATGCTGTTAATTGTTGAGCCCTTTCAGTGGCTCCACCTATCTTTAAATTTTTAGAAGTATATGTTAGGCTGTATTTATGTACATCATATGCAGACCATAAGAGGGATTTAGATTCTCCAGAATCTGACACCCTCTTCTGGAGTGTCTGAAGACAACTACAGTGTACTTATATCTAATAAATACATACAGAAATAAATAAATAAATAAATAAATAAATAAATAAATAAACATTATTTTAAAAGAATAAGAAAGAAAGAAAGACCAGGCAGGCCTGACCTCCTTATCTCTGTTTGTCTGTCTGTCTGTCTGATCCCCTGGAACTTGAGATGGGCCACCATATAGTTGCTGGTAGTTGATCCCAGGTTATTTGGAAGAAGAGACAATGCTGTTAATTGTTGAGCCCTTTCAGTGGCCCCACCCATCTTTAAATTTTTAGAAGTGTATGTGAATCTGTGTTTATGTCCATCATATGCAGACCATAAGAGGGATTTATATTCTCCAGAATCTGACACCCTGTTCTGGAGTGTCTGAAGACAGCTAGAGTGTACTTATATCTAATAAATACATAAGTAAATAAATAAACATTTTTTAAAAAGGATAAGAAAGAAAGAAAAACCAGGGAGGCCTCCCACCCTTGTCTGTCTGTCTCTTTGTCTGCCTGATCCCCTGCAACTTGAGATGGGCCACCATATAGTTGCTGGTAGTTGATCCCACGTTCTCTGGAAGAGGAGACAATGGTGTTAATTGTTGAGCCCTTTCAGTGGGCCCACCCATCTTTAAATATTTAGAAGTATATGTGAGGCTGTGTTTATGTACATCATATGCAGACCATAAGAGGGAATTAAATTCTCCAGAAGATGACACCATCTCCTAGAGTGTCTGAAGACAGCTACAGTGTACTTATATCTAATAAATACATATATAAATAAATAAATAAATAAATAAATAAATAAACATTTTTTAAAAAGGATAAGAAAGAAAGAAAGAACAGGCAGGCCTGCCATCCATATCTCTGTCTGTCTGTCTGTCTGTCTGTCAATCTGATCCCCGGGAACTGGAGATCGGCCACCATATAGTTGCTGGTAGTTGATCCAAGGTTCTCTGGAAGAGGAGACAATGCTGTTAATTGTTGAGCCCTTTCAGTGGCCCCACACTTCTTTAAATATTTAGAAGTATATGTGAGGCCTTTTTATGTACATCATATTCAGATTATAAGAGGATTTAGATTCTCCAGAATCTGACACCCTCTACTGGAGTGTCTGAAGACAGCTACAGTGTACTTATATATAATAAATAAATAAATAAATAAATAAATAAATAAATAAATAAATAAACATTTTTTAAAAAGGGTAAGAAAGAAAGTAAGACCAGGCAGGCCTGCCATCCTTATCTCTGTCTGTCTGTCTGTCTGTCTGTCTGATCCCCTGGAACTGGAGATGGGCCACCATATAGTTGCTGGTAGTTGATCCCAGGTTCTCTGGAAGAGGAGACAATGCTGTTAATTGTTGAGCCCTTTCAGTGGCCCCACACTTCTTTAAATATTTAGAAGTATATGTGAGGCTGTGTTTATGTACATCATATTGAGATTATAAGAGGATTTAGATTCTCCAGAATCTGACACCCTTTACTGGAGTGTCTGAAGACAGCTACAGTGTACTTATATCTAATAAATACATAAATAAATAAATAAATAAATAAATAAATAAATAAATAAATAAACATTTTTTAAAAAGGATAAGAAAGAAAGTAAGACCAGGCAGGCCTGCCATCCTTTTCTCTGTCTGTCTGTCTGTCTGTCTGTCTGTCGTTCTGATCCCCTGCAACTGGTGATGGGCCACCATATAGGTGCTGGTAGTTGATCCCAGGTTCTCTGGTAGAGGAGACAATGCTGTTAATTGCTGAGCCCTTTCAATGGTCCCCCCACCGTTAAATTTTAAGAAGTAAATGTGAGGCTGTGTTTATGTACATCATATGCAGACCATAAGAGGGATTTAGATTCTCCAGAATCTGACACCTTCTTCTGGAGTGTCTGAAGACGGCTACAGTGTACTTATATCTAATAAACATATAAATAAATACATAAACATTTTTAAAAAGGATAAGAGAGAAAGAAAGATAAGGCAGGCCTGCCATCCTTATCTCTGTCAGTCTGTCTGTCTGTCAGTCTGTCTGATCCCTTGGAACTGGAGATGGGCCACCATATAGTTGCTGTTAGTTGATCCCAGGTTCTCTGGAAGAGGAGACAATGCTGTTAATTGTTGAGCCCTTTCAGTGGCTCCACCTATCTTTAAATTTTTAGAAGTATATGTTAGGCTGTATTTATGTACATCATATGCAGACCATAAGAGGGATTTAGATTCTCCAGAATCTGACACCCTCTTCTGGAGTGTCTGAAGACAACTACAGTGTACTTATATCTAATAAATACATACAGAAATAAATAAATAAATAAATAAATAAATAAATAAATAAACATTATTTTAAAAGAATAAGAAAGAAAGAAAGACCAGGCAGGCCTGACCTCCTTATCTCTGTTTGTCTGTCTGTCTGTCTGATCCCCTGGAACTTGAGATGGGCCACCATATAGTTGCTGGTAGTTGATCCCAGGTTATTTGGAAGAAGAGACAATGCTGTTAATTGTTGAGCCCTTTCAGTGGCCCCACCCATCTTTAAATTTTTAGAAGTGTATGTGAATCTGTGTTTATGTCCATCATATGCAGACCATAAGAGGGATTTATATTCTCCAGAATCTGACACCCTGTTCTGGAGTGTCTGAAGACAGCTAGAGTGTACTTATATCTAATAAATACATAAGTAAATAAATAAACATTTTTTAAAAAGGATAAGAAAGAAAGAAAAACCAGGGAGGCCTCCCACCCTTGTCTGTCTGTCTCTTTGTCTGCCTGATCCCCTGCAACTTGAGATGGGCCACCATATAGTTGCTGGTAGTTGATCCCACGTTCTCTGGAAGAGGAGACAATGGTGTTAATTGTTGAGCCCTTTCAGTGGGCCCACCCATCTTTAAATATTTAGAAGTATATGTGAGGCTGTGTTTATGTACATCATATGCAGACCATAAGAGGGAATTAAATTCTCCAGAAGATGACACCATCTCCTAGAGTGTCTGAAGACAGCTACAGTGTACTTATATCTAATAAATACATATATAAATAAATAAATAAATAAATAAATAAATAAATAAACATTTTTTAAAAAGGATAAGAAAGAAAGAAAGAACAGGCAGGCCTGCCATCCATATCTCTGTCTGTCTGTCTGTCTGTCAATCTGATCCCCGGGAACTGGAGATCGGCCACCATATAGTTGCTGGTAGTTGATCCAAGGTTCTCTGGAAGAGGAGACAATGCTGTTAATTGTTGAGCCCTTTCAGTGGCCCCACACTTCTTTAAATATTTAGAAGTATATGTGAGGCCTTTTTATGTACATCATATTCAGATTATAAGAGGATTTAGATTCTCCAGAATCTGACACCCTCTACTGGAGTGTCTGAAGACAGCTACAGTGTACTTATATATAATAAATAAATAAATAAATAAATAAATAAATAAATAAATAAACATTTTTTAAAAAGGGTAAGAAAGAAAGTAAGACCAGGCAGGCCTGCCATCCTTATCTCTGTCTGTCTGTCTGTCTGTCTGTCTGATCCCCTGGAACTGGAGATGGGCCACCATATAGTTGCTGGTAGTTGATCCCAGGTTCTCTGGAAGAGGAGACAATGCTGTTAATTGTTGAGCCCTTTCAGTGGCCCCACACTTCTTTAAATATTTAGAAGTATATGTGAGGCTGTGTTTATGTACATCATATTGAGATTATAAGAGGATTTAGATTCTCCAGAATCTGACACCCTCTACTGGAGTGTCTGAAGACAGCTACAGTGTACTTATATATAATAAATACATAAATAAATAAAGAAATAAATAAATAAATAAATAAATAAATAAACATTATTTTAAAAGAATAAGAAAGAAAGAAAGACCAGGCAGGCCTGACCTCCTTATCTCTGTTTGTCTGTCTGTCTGTCTGATCCCCTGGAACTTGAGATGGGCCACCATATAGTTGCTGGTAGTTGATCCCAGGTTATTTGGAAGAAGAGACAATGCTGTTAATTGTTGAGCCCTTTCAGTGGCCCCACCCATCTTTAAATTTTTAGAAGTGTATGTGAATCTGTGTTTATGTCCATCATATGCAGACCATAAGAGGGATTTATATTCTCCAGAATCTGACACCCTGTTCTGGAGTGTCTGAAGACAGCTAGAGTGTACTTATATCTAATAAATACATAAGTAAATAAATAAACATTTTTTAAAAAGGATAAGAAAGAAAGAAAAACCAGGGAGGCCTCCCACCCTTGTCTGTCTGTCTCTTTGTCTGCCTGATCCCCTGCAACTTGAGATGGGCCACCATATAGTTGCTGGTAGTTGATCCCACGTTCTCTGGAAGAGGAGACAATGGTGTTAATTGTTGAGCCCTTTCAGTGGGCCCACCCATCTTTAAATATTTAGAAGTATATGTGAGGCTGTGTTTATGTACATCATATGCAGACCATAAGAGGGAATTAAATTCTCCAGAAGATGACACCATCTCCTAGAGTGTCTGAAGACAGCTACAGTGTACTTATATCTAATAAATACATATATAAATAAATAAGTAAATAAATAAATAAATAAATAAATAAATAAATAAATAAATAAATAAACATTTTTTTAAAAGTATAAGAAAGAAAGAAAGACCAGGCAGGCCTCCATTCTTATCTCTGTCTCTCTGTCTGACTGTCTGATACCCTGGAACTGGAGATGGGCCAAAATATAGTTGCTGGTAGTTTATCCAAGGTTCTCTGGAAGAAGAGGCAATGCTGTTAATTGTTGAGCCATTTCTAGGGCCCCACCCATCTTTAAATTTTTAGAAGAAAATATGAGGCTGTGTTTATGTCCATCATATGCAGACCATAAGAGGGATTTATATTCTCCAGAATCTGACACCCTCTTCTGGAGTGTCTGAAGACAGCTACAGTGTACTTATATCTAATAAATACATAAATAAATAAATAAATAAACATTTTTTTAAAAAGGATAAGAAAGAAAGAAAAACCAGGGAGGCCTGCCACCCTTTTCTGTCTGTCTCTTTGTCTGCCTGATCCCCTGGAACTGGAGATGGGCCACCATATAGTTGCTGGTATTTGATCCCAGGTGCTCTGGAAGAGGAGACAATGCTGTTAATTTTTGAGCCCTTTCAGTGGCGCCACCCGTCTTTAAATATTTAGAAGTATATGTGAGGCTGTGTTTATGTACATCATATGCAGACCATAAGAGGGATTTAGATTCTCCAGAAGATGACACCCTCTTCTGGAGTGTCTGAAGACAGCTACAGTGTACTTATATCTAATAAATAAATAGATAAATAAATAAATAAATAAACATTTTTTAAAAAGGATAAGAAAGAAAGAAAGAACAGGCAGGCCTGCAATCCATATCTCTGTCTGTCTGTCTGTCTGTCGATCTGATCCCCGGGAACTGGAGATTGGCCACCATATAGTTGCTGGTAGTTGATCCAAGGTTCTCTGGAAGAGGAGACAATGATGTTAATTGTTGAGCCCTTTCAGTGGCCCCACACTTCTTTAAATATTTAGAAGTATATGTGAGGCCTTTTTATGTACATCATATTCAGATTATAAGAGGATTTAGATTCTCCAGAATCTGACACCCTCTACTGGAGTGTCTGAAGACAGCTACAGTGTACTTATAATAAATAAATAAATAAATAAATAAATAAATAAATAAATAAATAAATATTTTTTAAAAAGGGTAAGAAAGAAAGTAAGACCAGGCAGGCCTGCCATCCTTATCTCTGTCTGTCTGTCTGTCTGTCTGATCCCCTGGAACTGGAGATGGGCCACCATATAGTTGCTGGTAGTTGATCCCACGTTCTCTGGAAGAGGAAACAATGCTGTTAATTGTTGAGCCCTTTCAGTGGCCCCACACTTCTTTAAATATTTAGAAGTATATGTGAGGCTGTGTTTATGTACATCATATTGAGATTATAAGAGGATTTAGATTCTCCAGAATCTGACACCCTCTACTGGAGTGTCTGAAGACAGCTACAGTGTACTTATATCTAATAAATACATAAATAAATAAATAAATAAATAAATAAATAAATAAATAAACAAATAAATAAACATTATTTAAACCGGATAAGAAAGAAAGAAAGACCAGGCAGGCCTGCCATCCTTATCTCTGTCTGTCTGTCTGTCTGTCTGTCGTTCTGATCCCCTGCAACTGGTGATGGGCCACCATATAGGTGCTGGTAGTTGATCCCAGGTTCTCTGGTAGAGGAGACAATGCTGTTAATTGCTGAGCCCTTTCAATGGTCCCCCCACCGTTAAATTTTAAGAAGTAAATGTGAGGCTGTGTTTATGTACATCATATGCAGACCATAAGAGGGATTTAGATTCTCCAGAATCTGACACCTTCTTCTGGAGTGTCTGAAGACGGCTACAGTGTACTTATATCTAATAAACATATAAATAAATACATAAACATTTTTTAAAAAGGATAAGAGAGAAAGAAAGATAAGGCAGGCCTGCCATCCTTATCTCTGTCAGTCTGTCTGTCTGTCAGTCTGTCTGATCCCTTGGAACTGGAGATGGGCCACCATATAGTTGCTGTTAGTTGATCCCAGGTTCTCTGGAAGAGGAGACAATGCTGTTAATTGTTGAGCCCTTTCAGTGGCTCCACCTATCTTTAAATTTTTAGAAGTATATGTTAGGCTGTGTTTATGTACATCATATGCAGACCATAAGAGGGATTTAGATTCTCCAGAATCTGACACCCTCTTCTGGAGTGTCTGAAGACAACTACAGTGTACTTATATCTAATATACATACAGAAATAAATAAATAAATAAATAAATAAATAAACATTATTTTAAAAGAATAAGAAAGAAAGAAAGACCAGGCAGGCCTGACCTCCTTATATCTGTCTGCTGTCTGTCTGTCTGATCCGCTGTAACTTGAGATGGGCCACCATATAGTTGCTGGTAGTTGATCCCAGGTTATCTGGAAGAAGAGACAATGCTGTTAATTGTTGAGCCCTTTCAGTGGCCCCACCCATCTTTAAATTTTTAGAAGTGTATGTGAATCTGTGTTTATGTCCATCATATGCAGACCATAAGAGGGATTTATATTCTCCAGAATCTGACACCCTGTTCTGGAGTGTCTGAAGACAGCTAGAGTGTACTTATATCTAATAAATACATAAGTAAATAAATAAACATTTTTTAAAAAGGATAAGAAAGAAAGAAAAACCAGGGAGGCCTCCCACCCTTGTCTGTCTGTCTCTTTGTCTTTCTGATCCCCTGCAACTTGAGATGGGCCACCATATAGTTGCTGGTAGTTGATCCCACGTTCTCTGGAAGAGGAGACAATGGTGTTAATTGTTGAGCCCTTTCAGTGGGCCCACCCATCTTTAAATATTTAGAAGTATATGAGAGGCTGTGTTTATGTACATCATATGCAGACCATAAGAGGGATTTAGATTCTCCAGAAGATGACACCAGCTTCTAGAGTGTCTGAAGACAGCTACAGTGTACTTATATCTAATAAATACATATATAAATAAATAAGTAAATAAATAAATAAATAAATAAATAAATAAATAAATAAATAAACAAACATTTTTTTAAAAGTATAAGAAAGAAAGAAAGACAAGGCAGGCCTCCATTCTTATCTCTGTCTCTCTGTCTGACTGTCTGATACCCTGGAACTGGAGATGGGCCACCATATAGTTGCTGGTAGTTTATCCAAGGTTCTCTGGAAGAAGAGGCAATGCTGTTAATTGTTGAGCCATTTCTGGGGCCCCACCCATCTTTAAATTTTTAGAAGAAAATATGAGGCTGTGTTTATGTCCATCATATGCAGACCATAAGAGGGATTTATATTATCCAGAATCTGACACCCTCTTCTGGAGTGTCTGAAGACAGCTACAGTGTACTTATATCTAATAAATACATAAATAAATAAATAAATAAACATTTTTTAAAAAGGATAAGAAAGAAAGAAAAACCAGGGAGGCCTGCCACCCTTTTCTGTCTGTCTCTTTGTCTGCCTGATCCCCTGGATCTGGAGATGGGCCACCATATAGTTGCTGGTATTTGATCCCAGGTTCTCTGGTAGAGGAGACAATGCTGTTAATAGTTGAGCCGTTTCAGTGGCCCCACACATCTTTAAATTTTTTGAAGTATATGTGAGGCTGTGTTTATGTACATCATATGCAGACCATAAGAGGGATTTAGATTCTCCAGCATAAGACACCCTCTTCGGAAGTGTCTGAAGACAGCTACAGTGTACTTATATCTAATAAATACATATATAAATAAATAAAAATTTTTAAAATGTATGAGAAAGAAAGAAAAACCAGGCAGTCCTGCAATCCTTGTCTGTCTGTCTGTATGTATGTCTGTCAGATCCCCTGGAACTGGAGATGGGCCACAATATAGTTGCTGGTAGTTGATCCCAGGTCCTCTGGAAGAGGAGACAATGCTGTTAATTGTTGAGCCCTTTCAGTGGCTCCACCCATCTTTAAATTTTTAGAAGTATATGTGAGGCTGTGTTTATGTACATCATATGCAGACCATAAGAGGGATATAGATTCTCCAGAATCTGACACCCTCTTCTGGAGAGTCTGAAGACAGCTACAGTGTACATATATCTAATAAATACATAAATAAATAAATGAATAAATGAATAAATAAGTAAATAAACATTTTTAAAAAGGATAAGAAAGAAAGAAAAATCAGGCAGGACTGCCAACCTTATCTCTGTCTGTCTGTCTGTCTGTCTGATCCCCTGCAACTTGAGATGGGCCACCATATAGTTGCTGGTAGTTGATCCCACGTTCTCTGGAAGAGGAGACAATGCTGTTAATTGTTGAGCCCTTTCAGTGGGCCCACACTTCTTTAAATTTTTAGAAGTATATGTGAGGCTGTGTTTATGTACATCATATGCAGACCATAAGAGGGATTTAGATTCTCCAGAAGATGACACCCTCTTCTAGAGTGTCTGAAGTCAGCTACAGTGTACTTATATCTAATAAATAAATAAATAAATAAATAAATAAATAAATAAATAAATAAACATTTTTTTAAAAGTATAAGAAAGAAAAAAAGACCAGGCAGGCCTCCGTTCCTTATCTCTGTCTCTCTGTCTGACTGTCTGATACCCTGGAACTGTTGATGGGCCACCATATAGGTGCTGGTAGTTTATCCAAGGTTCTCTGGAAGAAGAGGCAATGCTGTTAATTGTTGAGCCATTTCTGGGGCCCCACCCATCTTTAAATTTTTAGAAGAAAATGTGAGGCTGTGTTTATGTACATCATATGCAGACCATAAGAGGGATTTAGATTCTCTAGAATCTGACACCCTCTTCTGGAGTGTCTGAAGACAGCTACAGTGTACTTATATCTAATAAATACATAAATAAATAAACAAATGAATAAATAAATAAATAAATAAATAAATAAATAAATAAATAAATAAACATTTTTTTAAAAGGATAAGAAAGTAAGAAAGACCAGGCAGGCCTGCGGCCCTTATCTCTGTCTATCTGTCTGTCTGTCTGTCTGATCCCCTGGAACTGGAGATGGGCCACCATAGTGTTGCTGGTAGTTTATCCCAGGTTCTCTGGAAGAGGAGACAATGCTGTTAATTGTAGAGCCCTTTCAGTGGCCCCACATTTCTTTAAATATTTAGAAGTATATGTGAGGCTGTGTTTATGTACATCATATTCAGATTATAAGAGGATTTAGATTCTCCAGAATCTGACACCCTCTACTGGAGTGTCTGAAGACAGCTACAGTGTACTTATATATAATAAATACATAAATAAATAAATAAATAAATAAATAAATAAATAAATAAATAAACATTTTTTTAAAAGGATAAGAAAGAATGTAAGACCAGGCAGGCCTGCCATCCTTATCTCTGTCTATCTGTCTGTCTGTCTGATCCCCTGGAACTGGAGATGGGCTACCATATAGTTGCTGGTAGTTGATCCCAGGTTCTCTGGAAGAGGAGACAATAGTGATAATTGTTGAGCCCTATCAGTGGCCCTACCCATCTTTAAATTTTTAGAAGTGTATGTGAGGCTGTGTTTATGTACATCATATGCAGACCAGAAGAGGGATTTAGATTCATCAGAATCTGACACCCTCTTCTGGAGTGTCTGAAGACAGCTACAGTGTACTTATATCTAATAAATACATAAATAAATAAATAAATAAATAAATAAATAAATAAATAAATAAATAAACATTATTTAAACCAGATAAGAAAGAAAGAAAGACGAGGCAGGCCTGCCATCCTTATCTCTGTCTGTCTGTCTGTCTGTCTGTTGTTCTGATCCCCTGGAACTGGAGATGGGCCACCATATAGGTGCTGGTAGTTGCTCCCAGGTTCTCTGGAAGAGGAGACAATGCTGTTAATTGTTGAGCACTTTCAGTGGCCCCACCCATCGTTAAATTTTTAGTACTATATGTGAGGCTGTGTTTATGTACATAATATGCAGACCATAAGAGGGATTTAGATTCTCCAGAATATGACACCCTCTTCTGGAGTGTCTGAAGACAGCTACAGTGTTCTTATATCTAATAAATACATAAATAAATAAACATTTTTTAAAAAGAATAAGAAAGAAAGAAAGACCAGGCAGGCCTGCCATCCATATCTCTGTCTGTCTGTCTGTCTGTCTATCTGATCCCCGGGAACTAGAGATGGGCCACCATATAGTTGCTGGTAGTTGATCCAAGGTTCTCTGGAAGAGGAGACAATGCTGTTAATTGTTGAGCCCTTTCAGTGGCCCCACACTTCTTTAAATATTTAGAAGTATATATGAGGCTGTGTTTATGTACATATTATTCAGATTATAAGAGGATTTAGATTCTCCAGAATCTGACACCCTCTACTGGAGTGTCTGAAGACAGCTACAGTGTACTTATATATAATAAATACATAAATAAATAAAGAAATAAATAAATAAACATTTTTTTAAAATGGATAAGAAAGAAAGTAAGACCAGGCAGGCCTGCCATCCTTATCTCTGTCTGTCTGTCTGTCTGTCTGATCCCCTGGAACTTGAGATGGGCCACCATATAGTTGCTGGTAGTTGATCCCAGGTTATCTGGAAGAAGAGACAATGCTGTTAATTGTTGAGCCCTTTCAGTGGCCCCACCCATCTTTAAATTTTTAGAAGTGTATGTGAATCTGTGTTTATGTCCATCATATGCAGACCATAAGAGGGATTTATATTCTCCAGGATCTGACACCCTGTTCTGGAGTGTCTGAAGACAGCTACAGTGTACTTATATCTAATAAATACATAAGTAAATAAATAAACATTTTTTAAAAAGGATAAGAAAGAAAGAAAACCAGGGAGGCCTGCCACCCTTGACTGTCTGTCTCTTTGTCTGCCTGATCCCCTGCAACTTGAGATGGGCCACCATATAGTTGCTGGTAGTTGATCCCACGTTCTCTGGAAGAGGAGACAATGGTGTTAATTGTTGAGCCCTTTCAGTGGGTCCACCCATCTTTAAATATTTAGAAGTATATGTGAGGTTGTGTTTATGTACATCATATGCAGACCATAAGAGGGATTTAGATTCTCCAGAAGATGACACCCTCTTCTAGAGTGTCTGAAGACAGCTACAGTGTACTTATATCTAATAAATACATATATAAATAAATAAGTAAATAAATAAATAATAAATAAATAATTAAATAAACATTTTTTAAAAGTATAAGTGAGAAAGAAAGACCAGGCAGGCCTCCATCCTTATTTCTGTCTCTCTGTCTGACTGTCTGATACCCTGGAACTGCAGATGGGCCACCATATAGTTGCTGGTAGTTTATCCAAGGTTCTCTGGAAGAAGAGGCAATGCTGTTAATTGTTGAGCCATTTCTGGGGTCCCACCCATCTTTAAATTTTTAGAAGAAAATATGAGGCTGTGTTTATGTCCATCATATGCAGACCATAAGAGGGATTTATATTATCCAGAATCTGACACCCTCTTCTGGAGTGTCTGAAGACAGCTACAGTGTACTTATATCTAATAAATAAATAAATAAATAAATAAATAAATAAATAAATAAATAAATAAACATTTTTAAAAAAGGATAAGAAAGAAAGAAAAACCAGGGAGGCCTGCCACCCTTGTCTGTCTGTCTCTTTGTCTGCCTGATCCCCTGGAACTGGAGATGGGCCACCATATAGTTGCTGGTATTTGATCCCAGGTTCTCTGGTAGAGGAGACAATGCTGTTAATTGTTGAGCCGTTTCAGTGGCCCCACACATCTTTAAATTTTTAGAAGTATATGTGAGGCTGTGTTTATGTACATCATATGCAGACCATAAGAGGGATTTAGATTCTCCAGAATATGACACCCTCTTCTGAAGTGTCTGAAGACAGCTACAGTGTACTTATATCTAATAAATACATATATAAATAAATAAAAATTTTTAAAATGTATAAGAAAGAAAGAAAAACCAGGCAGTCCTGCAATCCATGTCTGTCTGTCTGTCTGTATGTCTGTCAGATCCCCTGGAACTGGAGATGGGCCACAATATAGTTGCTGGTAGTTGATCCCAGGTCCTCTGGAAGAGGAGACAATGCTGTTAATTGTTGAGCCCTTTCAGTGGCCCCACACATCTTTAAATTTTTAGAAGTATATGTGAGGCTGTGTTTATGTACATCATATGCAGACCATAAGAGGGATATAGATTCTCCAGAATCTGACACCCTCTTGTGGAGAGTCTGAAGACAGCTACAGTGTACATATATCTAATAAATACATAAATAAATAAATGAATAAATGAATAAATAAATAAATAAACATTTTTAAAAAGAATAAGAAAGAAAGAAAAATCAGGCATGACTGCCATCCTTATCTCTGTCTGTCTGTCTGTCTGTCTGATCCCCTGCAACTTGAGATGGGCCACCATATAGTTGCTGGTAGTTGATCCCACGTTCTCTGGAAGAGGAGACAATGCTGTTAATTGATGAGCCCTTTCAGTGGGCCCACCCATCTTTAAATTTTTAGAAGTATATGTGAGGCTGTGTTTATGTACATCATATGCAGATTATAAGAGGGATTTAGATTCTCCAGAAGATGACACCCTCTTCTAGAGTGTCTGAAGTCAGCTACAGTGTACTTATATCTAATAAATAAATAAATAAATAAATAAACATTTTTTTAAAAGTATAAGAAAGAAAGAAAGACCAGGCAGGCCTCCGTTCCTTATCTCTGTCTCTCTGTCTGACTGTCTGATACCCTGGAACTGGTGATGGGCCACCATATAGTTGCTGGTAGTTTATCCAAGGTTCTCTGGAAGAAGAGGCAATGCTGTTAATTGTTGAGCCATTTCTGGGGCCCCACCCATCTTTAAATTTTTAGAAGAAAATGTGAGGCTGTATTTATGTACATCATATGCAGACCATAAGAGGGATTTAGATTCTCTAGAATCTGACACCCTCTTCTGGAGTGTCTGAAGACAGCTACAGTGTACTTATATCTAATAAATACATAAATAAATAAACAAATGAATAAATAAATAAATAAATAAACATTTTTTGAAAAGGATAAGAAAGTAAGAAAGACCAGGCAGGCCTGCCGCCCTTATCTCTGTCTGTCTGTCTGTCTGTCTGTCTGATTCCCTGGAACTGGAGATGGGCCACCATAGTGTTGCTGGTAGTTTATCCCAGGTTCTCTGGAAGAGGAGACAATGCTGTTAATTGTTGAGCCCTTTCAGTGGCCCCACACTTCTTTAAATATTTAGAAGTATATGTGAGGCTGTGTTTATGTACATCATATTCAGATTATAAGAGGATTTAGATTCTCCAGAATCTGACACCCTCTACTGGAGTGTCTGAAGACAGCTACAGTGTACTTATATATAATAAATACATAAATAAATAAAGAAATAAATAAATAAACATTTTTTAAAAAGGATAAGAAAGAAAGTTAGACCAGGCAGGCCTGCCATCCTTAACTCTGTCTGTCTGTCTGTCTGTCTGATCCCCTGGAACTGGTGATGGGCCACCATATAGTTGCTGGTAGTTGATCCAAGGTTCTCTGGAAGAGGAGACAATGCTGTTAATTGTTGAGCCCTTTCAGTGGCCCCCCACTTCTTTAAATATTTAGAAGTATATGTGAGGCTGTGTTTATGTACATCATATGCAGACCATAAGAGGGATTTAGATTCTCCAGCATCTAACACCCTCTTCTGGAGTGTCTGAAGACAGCAACAGTGTACTTATATCTAATAAATAAATAAATAAATGAATAAATAAATAAATAAACATTATTTAAACCAGATAAGAAAGAAAGAAAGACCAGGCAGCCTGCCATCCTTATCTCTGTCTGTCTGTCTGTCTGTCGTTCTGATCCCCTGGAACTGGAGATGGGCCACCATATAGGTGCTGGTAGTTGATCCCAGGTTCTCTGGAAGAGATGACAATGCTGTTAATTGTTGAGCGCTTTCAGTGGCCCCACCCGTCTTTAAATTTTTAGTACTATATGTGAGGCTGTGTTTATGTACATCATATGCAGACCATAAGAGGGATTTAGATTCTCCAGAATCTGACACCCTCTTCTGGAGTGTCAGAAGACAGCTACAATGTTCTTATATCTAATAAATACATAAATAAATAAACATTTTTTAAAAAGGATAAGAAAGAAAGAAAGACAAGGCAGGCCTGCCATCCTTATCCTTGTCTGTCTGTCTGTCTGTCTGATCCCCTGGGAGTGGAGATGGGCCACCATATAGTTGCAGCTAGTTGATCCCAGGTTCTCTGGAAGAGGAGACAATGCTGTTAATTGCTGAGCCCTATCAGTGGCCCCCCCCCACCTTTAAATTTTAAGAAGAAAATGTGAGGCTGTGTTTATGTACATCATATGCAGATCATAAGAGGGATTTAGATTCTTCAGAATCTGACACCTTCTTCTGGAGTGTCTGAAGACGGCTACAGTGTACTTATATCTAATAAACATATAAATAAATAAATAAACATTTTTTAAAAAGGATATGAAAGAAAGAAAGACCAGGCAGGCCTGCCATCCTTAACTCTGTCAATCTGTCTGTCTGTCTGTCTGATCCCTTGGAACTGGAGATGGGCCACCATATAGTTGCTGTTAGTTGATCCCAGGTTCTCTGGAAGAGGAGACAATGCTGTTAATTGTTGAGCCCTTTCAGTGGCTCCACCTATCTTTAAATTTTTAGAAGTATATGTTAGGCTGTGTTTATGTACATCATATGCAGACCATAAGAGGGATTTAGATTCTGCAGAATCTGACACCCTCTTCTGGAGTGTCTGAAGACAACTACAGTGTACTTATATCTAATAAATATATAAATAAAAAAATAAATAAATAAATAAACATTATTTGAAAAGGATAAGAAAGAAAGAAAGACCAGGCAGGCCTGCCCTACTTATCTCTGTCTGTCTGTCTGTCTGTCTGATCCCCTGGAACTGGAGATGGGCCACCATATAGTTGCTGGTAGTTGATCCCAGGTTCTCTGGAAGAAGAGACAATGCTGTTAATTGTTGAGCCCTTTAGTGGCCCCACCCATCTTGAAATTTTTAGAAGTGTATGTGAATATGTATTTATGTCCATCATATGCAGACCATAAGAGGGATTTATATTCTCCAGAATCTGACACCCTCTTCTGGAGTGTCTGAAGACAGCTACAGTGTACTTATATCTAATAAATACATACGTAAATAAATAAATAAATAAATAAATAAATAAATAAATAAACATTTTTTTACAAAGATAAGAAAGAGAGAAAGACCAGGCAGGCCTGCCATCCTTATCTCTGTCTGTCTGTCTGATCCCCTGGAACTGGAGGTGGGCCACCATATAGTTGCTGGTAGTTGATCCCAGGTTCTCTGGAAGAGGAGACAATGCTGTTAATTGTTGAGCCCTTTCAGTGGCCCCACACATCTTTAAATTTTTAGAAGTATATGTGAGGCTGTGTTTATGTACATCATATGCAGACCATAAGAGGGATTTAGATTCTCCAGAATCCTACACCCTCTTCTGGAGTGTCTGAAGACAGCTACAGTGTACTTATATCTAATAAATACATAAATAAATAAATAAATAAATAAATAAATAAATAAATAAACATTTTTTTTAAAAATGATAAGAAAAAAGAAAGACCAGGCAGGCCTGCCATCCTTATCTCTGTCTGTCTGTCTGTCTGTCTGTCTGTCTGTCTGTCTGTCTGATCTTTCGGAACTGGAGATGTGCCACAATAGTGTCTGATAGTTGATCACAGGTTCTCTGGAAGAGGAGACAATGCTGTTAATTGTTGAGCCATTTCAGTGGCCCCATCCATCTTTAAATTTTGAGAAGTATATGTGAGGCTGTGTTTATGTACATCATATGCAGACCATAAGAGGGATTTAGATTCTCCAGAATCTGACACACTCTAATGGAGTGTCTGAAGACAGCTACAGTGTACTTATATCTAATAAATACATAAATAAATAAATAAACATTTCTTAAAAAGAATAAGAAAGAAAGAAAGACCAGGCAGGCCTCCATCCTTATCTCTATCTGTGTGTATGTCTGTCTCTCTGTCTGATCCCCTGGAACTGGAGATGGGCCACCATATAGTTGCTGGTAGTTCATCCCAGGTTCTCTGGAAGAGGAGACAATGCTGTTAATTATTGAGCCGTTTCAGTGGCCCCACACATCTTTCAATTTTTAGAAATGTATGTGAGGCTGTGTTTATGTACATCATATGGAGACCATAAGCGGGATTTAGATTCTCCAGAATCTGACACCCTCTTCTGGAGTGTCTGAAGACAGCTACAGTGTACTTATATATAATAAATACATAAATAAATAAATAAACATTTTTTAAAAAGGATAAGAAAGAAAGAAAAACCAGGCAGGCCTGCCATCCTTGACTGTTTGTCTGTCTGTCTGTCTGATCCCCTGGAACTGGAAATGGGCCACCATATAGTGGCTGGTAGTTGATCCCAGGTTCTCTGGAAGAGGAGACAATGCTGTTAATTGTTGAGCCCGTTCAGTGGCCCCACACATCTTTAAATTTTTAGAAGTATATGTGAGGCTGTGTTTATGTACATCATATGAGGCCCATAAGAGGGATTTAGATTCTCCAGAATCTGACACTCTCTTCTGGAGTGTCTGAAGACAGCTACAGTGTACTTATATCTAATAAATACATAAATAAATAAATAAATAAATAAATAAATAAATAAATAAATAAATAAATAAACATTTTTAAAAGGGATAAGAAAGAAAGAAAAACCACCAGGCCTGCCATACTTGTCTTTCTGTCTTGCCTAGCCCCTTGCCTAGCCTAGCCTAGCCTAGCCCCTTGCCTAGCCTAGCCTAGCCTCTTGCCTAGCCTAGCCTAGCCCCTTGCCTAGCCTAGCCCTGCCTTGCCTAGCCCTGCCTATCCCTGTCTTTAACCAGGCTGGCCTCAAACTCAGAAACTGACTGCCTCTGCCTCCAGAGTGCTCTCATTAAGAGCTCGAGCCACCGCTGACTGTTGGGTTTTCTAAGTCTTACATAGGTATGGTCTGTTTCTCAGCTGTGAAACCCTAATTAACACATGTAGTCTGTCCTAGGTCAGCCATAGCTACAGACTGAGGCCTTTTCTAAAACAAAACAAAAGAAAACAAAAAATAGAAATAATAAAATAAATAAATTAAGCAACCACATGATATCTTTTCTTTCTTTCAATGATACTCAGAGCTTGAAGCAGTTCACCCATGAGACCTCAGCTCCGGACATTGAGGCTCTTTCCCTAACAAGTATTATGGCTGAACCTGAGGGCTTCTACTGCTGATTTGTGTCCCCCACTTTAAAAAAATAGTTGTTTTCAAAGGCTGCAGGTTCTTAGCCCTGTTCCTTGTTACAGTTGAGTCACAGCCCTGAAAGTTCAGTGGTAGTTAAAGGCACTGAGAAGGGCTTCCTATAGACATCGAAGACCAAGTCTTTGTTATTAAAAAACTTAATCTGGATTCCCCCACCCCCTGGCATCCTTAGAATTCCTAGAAAGGAAGGCAGGGACCTGGACAGAAGGGTGCAAGGCTACTGGTGTTTGTAAGTGGTAACAGAAAGCTTTCTCTTGTTGGTACCCTACCCCAAGTTACATTGTCACTTCTTTTTCCTAGTTGTTGTTTTGTCGGTTTGTATTCTCAACATAGACCCTTTTCCTTCCTAACCTTGGCTGTCCTGAACCTTACTGTCCTTGAACTCAGTGATTTGCCTGTCTTGCTGGGATGAAACTGTGAGCTACCATCCAGAAGGAAGCACCCTGCTGAGGTTAGATTGGGGTCTCTTCCATTTTCCTCTATGAACATGCATATGGCAGGCCTGTTCTTTCTTTTTTACTTTTCCTTTTCTTTTTAAAGATTTATTTATTTATTATATTTAAGTATGCTGTAGCTATGTTCAGACACTCCAGAAGAGTGTGTCAGATGCTGAAGAATCTAAATCATTCTTATTGTCTGCATATGATGTATATAAACACAGCCTCACATATACTCAAAAAAAAAAAGAATGAAAGATGTGGCTACAGAGAGGACTCAACAATTAAGAGCATTGTCTCCTCTTCCAGAGAACCTGGGCTCAATTACCAGTATATATATATGGTGGCCCATCTCCAGTTCCAGGGGATCTAATACTCTGTTCTGGAGTCTGTGGGCACAGCATACACATGCAAAACATTCTTACACTAAAAATAAAATTGATCATTGAGCGAGAGGAGAAAGAGGGGGTGAGAGAGAGGGGAGGTAATCATAACTCCTGACGAGTTTGAAGACCTGAGCTTCATCACTCACACAAATAAATAAATGCAAAATATTTTTTATAAATAAACTCTGCCATTGCCCTTTAAAAATTCCTAGAAAACAAGTTTTATGAGCAACAGTTATATTTACTATATCTAAAGGACAGTCATGAGCATATTCTCTAAATAGAAAAAGGCCTGTTAGTCTTAGAAATGGAAAAGACAAACCACGGAAGGTTTACAATTACATAATGAGGCAGCTCAGCCCAGCACTCAGGTTGGAAGTAAGACTCGAGAATAGGATACACCTGAAGACAGACAGCCATTGCTTTTTGTTTCGGAGGCTGAAAGGATACACCTGAAGACAGCCAATGCTGTGTGTGCTTGATGGTGATCTGGTAATTTTTTTTTTTAATTTTTAAAAACTTTAACACTTTTTATAAAACTTTTATAAAAACTTTTTATTCTCCTTGGTTTCTTTCTTTCTTTCTTTCTTTCTTTCTTTCTTTCTTTCTTTCTTTCTTTCTTTCTTTCTTTCTTTCTTTTTTCAGGTTTTCTCACCTTATTGCAGGTACTACAAGTTTGATTTTCTTATTTTTTGACTGTTTCAGGGTTTCTCACCATATTGCAGGTCCTACTGTGTGATTTTATCATTTTTCGACTTTTTCAGGGTTTCTCATCATATTCCAATTCCTAGAGTGTGATTTTCTCATTTTTCGACTTTTTCAGGGATTCTCACCATATTGCAGGTCCTAAAAGTGTGAATTTCTTATTTTTCGACTTTTGCAGGGTTTCTCACCATGTTCCAGCTACTACAGTGTATTTTTCTCATTTTTTAAAATTTTCACGGTCTCTCATCTTATTCAAAGTCGAACAGTGTGATTTTCTCATTTTTCGACTTTTTCAGGGTTTCTCACCATATTGCAGGTACTACAAGTTTGATTTTCTTATTTTTCCAATGTTTCAGGGTTTCTCACCATATTCCAGGTCCTACTTTGTGATTTTCTCACGTTAAGACTTTTTCAGTGTTTCTCACCATATTCTAGGTACTACAGTATGATTTTCTCATTTTTTGACTTTTTCAGGTTTTCTCATCCTATTCCAAGTCCTAGAGTGTGATTTTCTCTTTTTCGGACTTTTTCAGGGTTTCTCAAAAAATATTCCAGGTCCTACAGTGTAATTTTCTCATTTTTTTGACTTTTTCAGAGTTTATCACCATATTCCAGGTCCTAATGTGTGATTTTCTCATTTTTAGACATTTTCAGTGTTTCTGACCATATTCCAGGTCCTACAGTATGATTGTTCTCATGTTAAGACTTTTTCAGTGTTTCTCACCATATTCCAGGTCCTACTGCATATTTTGCTCATTTTTTACTTTTTCAGGGTTTCTCACCATATTCCAAGTCCTATATGGTGATTTTCTCATTTTTTGACTTTTTCAGGGTTTCTCATCTTACTCCAAGTCCTACAGTGTGATTTTCTCATTTTTTGACTTTTATGGGTTTCTCACCATATTGCAGGTCCTACAAGTGTGAATTTCTTATTGTTGGACTTTTTCAGGGTTTCTCACCATATTCCAGCTCCTACAGTGTATTTTTGTCATTTTTTGTCTTTTTCACGGTTTCTCATCTTATTCCAAGTCCTACAGTGTGATTTTCTCATTTTTCAACTTTTTCAGGGTTTCTCACCATATTGCAGGTCCTACTGTGTGATTTTCTCATTTTTTGACTTTTTCACGGTTTCTCACCATATTCCAGGTCCTACTGCATGATTTTCTCATTTTTTGACTTTTTCAGGGTTTCTCACCATATTCCAAGTCGTACAGTGTGATTTTCTCATTTTTTGACTTTTTCAGGGTTTCTCATCATATTCCAAGTCCTACAGTGTGATTTTCTCATTTTTTGACTTTTTCAGGGTTTCTCATATTATTCCATGTCCTAGAGTGTTATTTTTCTAATTTGTCGACTCTTTCAGAGTTTCTCCACTTATTCCATGTATTACAGTGTGATTTTTCTCAGTTTTAGACTTTTTCAGGGTTTCTCACCTTATTCCAGGACCTACAGTTTGATTTTCTCATTTTTTGACTTTTTCAGGGTTTCTCACCATATTCCAGGTCCTACAGTGTGATTTTCTCATTTTTTTACTTTTTCAGGGTTTCTCATCATATTCCAAGTCCTAGAGTGTGTTTTTCTCTTTTTTTGACTTTTTCAGGGTTTCTCACCATATTCCAGGTCCTACAGTGTGATTTTCTCATTTTAAGACTTTTTCAGGGTTTCTCACCATATTCCAGGTCCTACTGCATGATTTTCTCATTTTTCGACTTTTTCAGGGTTCCTCACCATATTCCAAGTCCTACAGTGTGATTTTCTCATTTTTCGACTTTTTTAGGGTTTCTCATCATATTCCAAGTCCTACAGTGTGATTTTCTCATTTTTTGACTTTTTCAGGGTTTCTCATCTTATTCCATGTCCTAGAGTGTTATTTTTCTAATTTGTTGACTCTTTCAGAGTTTCTCCACTTACTCCATGTATTACAGTGTGATTTTTCTCATTTTTTTTACTTTTTCAGGGTTTCTCACCATATTCCAGGTCCTACAGTGTGATTTTCTCATTTTAAGCCTTTTTCAGTGTTTCTCACCAAATTGCCGCTCCTAATGCGTAATTTTTTTCTTTTTTCGACTTTTTCAGTTTTTCTCACCATATTCCAACCCTACAGCGTGATTTTCTCATTTTTTGACTTTTATGGGTTTCTCATCATATTCCAAGTCCTAAAGTGTGATTTTCTCATTTTTTGACTTTTTCAGTGTTTCTCACCATATTCCAGGTCCTACAGTGTGATTTTCTCATTTTAAGACTTTTTCAGGGTTTCTAACCATATTGGAGGTCAAACAAGTGTGAGTTTCTTATTTTTCGACTTTATCAGGTTTTCTCACCATATTCCAGCTCCTACAGTGTATTTTTCTCATTTTTAGACTTTTTCACGTTTTCTCACAATATTCCTGGTCCTACAGCGTGATTTTTCTCATTTTTCGACTTTTTCAGGGTTTCTCACCATATTCCAAGTCGTACAGTGTGATTTTCTCATTTTTTGACTTTTCGGGGTTTCTCATCTTATTCCAAGTCCTAGAGTGTGATTTTTCTAATTTTTTGACTTCTTCAGATTATATCACCATTATCCATATACTACAGTGTGATTTTTCTCATTTTTCGACTTTTTCAGTGTTTCTCACCATATTGGTGGTCCTACAAGTGTAATTTTCTGATTTTTCGACTTTTTCGGGGTTTCTCACCATATACCAGCTCCTACAGTGTATTTCTCTCATTTTTTGACTTTTTCATGATTTCTCATCTTATTCCAAGTCCTACAGTGTGATTTTCTCATTTTTCGAATTTTTCAGGGTTTCTCACCATATTGCAGGTACTACAAGTTTGAATTTCTTATTTTTCGACTGTTTCAGGGTTTCTCACCATATTGCAGGTCCTACTGTGTGATTTTCTCATTTTTCGACTTTTTCAGGGTTTCTCATCATATTCCAAGTCCTAGAGTGTGATTTTCTCATTTTTCGAGTTTTTCAGGGATTCTCACCATATTGCAGGTCCTACAAGTGTGAATTTCTTATTTTTCGACTTTTGCAGGGTTTCTCACCATGTTCCATCTACTACAGTGTATATTTCTCATTTTTTAAAATTTTCACGGTTTCTCATCTTATTCCAAGTCGAACAGTGTGATTTTCTCATTTTTCGACTTTTTCAGGGTTTCTCACCATATTGCAGGTACTACAAGTTTGATTTTCTTATTTCTCAAATATTTCAGGGTTTCTCACCATATTCCAGGTCCTACTGTGTGATTTTCTCACGTTAAGACTTTTTCAGTGTTTCTCACCATATTCTAGGTACTACAGTATGATTTTCTCATTTTTTGACTTTTTCAGGTTTTTTCATCTTATTCCAAGTCCTAGAGTGTGATTTTCTCCTTTTCGGACTTTTTCAGGGTTTCTCAAAAATATTCCAGGTCCTACAGTGTAATTTTCTCATTTTTTGACTTTTTCAGTGTTTCTCATCATATTGTAGGTCCTACAAGTATGAATTTCTTATTTTTCGACTTTTTCAGATATTCTCACCATATTCCAGGTCCTAATGTGTGATTTTTTAATTTTTAGACATTTTCAGTGTTTCTGACCATATTCCAGGTCCTACTGCATGATTTGCTCATTTTTTGACTTTTTCAGGGTTTCTCACCATATTCCAAGTCCTATAGTGTGATTTTCTCATTTTTTGACTTTTTCAGGGTTTCTCATCTTACTCCAAGTCCTACAGTGTGATTTTCTCATTTTAAGACTTTTTCAGGTTTTCTCACCATATTCCAGGTCCTACTGCATGATTTTCTCATTTTTCGACTTTTTCAGGGTTCCTCACCATATTCCAAGTCCTACAGTGTGATTTTCTCATTTTTCGACTTTTTTAGGGTTTCTCATCATATTCCAAGTCCTACAGTGTGATTTTCTCATTTTTTGACTTTTTCAGGGTTTCTCATGTTATTCCATGTCCTAGAGTGTTTTTTTTTCTAATTTGTTGACTCTTTCAGAGTTTCTCCACTTATTCCATGTATTACAGTGTGATTTTTCTCATTTTTGACTTTTTCAGGGTTTCTCACCATATTCCAGGACCTACAGTTTGATTTTCTCATTTTTCGACTTTTTCAGGGTTTCTCACCATATTGCAGGTACTACAAGTTTGATTTTCTTATTTTTCAAATATTTCAGGGTTTCTCACCATATTCCAGGTCCTACTGTGTGATTTTCTCACGTTAAGACTTTTTCAGTGTTTCTCACCATATTCTAGGTACTACAGTATGATTTTCTCATTTTTTGACTTTTTCAGGTTTTTTCATCTTATTCCAAGTCCTAGAGTGTGATTTTCTCCTTTTCGGACTTTTTCAGGGTTTCTCAAAAATATTCCAGGTCCTACAGTGTAATTTTCTCATTTTTTGACTTTTTCAGTGTTTCTCATCATATTGTAGGTCCTACAAGTATGAATTTCTTATTTTTCGACTTTTTCAGATATTCTCACCATATTCCAGGTCCTAATGTGTGATTTTTTAATTTTTAGACTTTTTCAGTGTTTCTGACCATATTCCAGGTCCTACTGCATGATTTGCTCATTTTTTGACTTTTTCAGGGTTTCTCACCATATTCCAAGTCCTATAGTGTGATTTTCTCATTTTTTGACTTTTTCAGGGTTTCTCATCTTACTCCAAGTCCTACAGTGTGATTTTCTCATTTTAAGACTTTTTCAGGTTTTCTCACCATATTCCAGGTCCTACTGCATGATTTTCTCATTTTTCGACTTTTTCAGGGTTCCTCACCATATTCCAAGTCCTACAGTGTGATTTTCTCATTTTTCGACTTTTTTAGGGTTTCTCATCATATTCCAAGTCCTACAGTGTGATTTTCTCATTTTTTGACTTTTTCAGGGTTTCTCATGTTATTCCATGTCCTAGAGTGTTTTTTTTCTAATTTGTTGACTCTTTCAGAGTTTCTCCACTTATTCCATGTATTACAGTGTGATTTTTCTCATTTTTGACTTTTTCAGGGTTTCTCACCATATTCCAGGACCTACAGTTTGATTTTCTCATTTTTTGACTTTTTCAGGGTTTCTCACCATATTCCAGGTCCTACAGTGTGATTTTCTCATTTTAAGCCTTTTTCAGTGTTTCTCACCAAATTGCCGCTCCTAATGCGTGATTTTTTCTTTTTTCGAGTTTTTCAGTGTTTCTCATCATATTCCAAGTCCTAAAGTGTGATTTTCTCATTTTTCGACTTTTTCAGTGTTTCTCACCATATTCCAGGTCCTACAGTGTGATTTTCTCATTTTTCGACTTTTTCAGGTTTTCTCACCGTATTCCAGCTCCTACAGTGTATTTTTCTCATTTTTAGACTTTTTCACGTTTTCTCACATTATTCCTGGTCCTACTGCGTGATTTTCTCATTTTTCGACTTTTCTCACCCTATTGCAGGTCCTACAAGTGTGAATTTCTTATTTTTTGACTTTTTCAGGGTTTCTCACCATATTCCAGCTCCTTCAGTGTATTTTTCTCATTTTTTGACTTTTTCAGGGTTTCTCACCATATTGCAGATACGACAAATTTGATTTTCTTATTTTTCGACTGCTTCAGGGTTTCTCACCATATTCCAGGTACTACAGTGTTATTTTCTCATTTTTTGACTTTTTCAGGTTTTCTCATCATATTCCAAGTCCTACAGGGTGACTTTCTCTTTTTTCGACTTTTAAAGGGGTTCTCAACATATTCCAGGTCCACCAGTGTAATTTTCTCATTTTTCGACTTTTTCAGGGTTTCTCATCATATTCCAAGTCCTAGAGTGTGATTTTCTCATTTTTCGAGTTTTTCAGTGATTCTCACCATATTGCAGGTCCTACAAGTGTGTATTTCTTATTTTTCGACTTTTGCAGGGTTTCTCACCATGTTCCAACTACTACAGTGTATTTTATTCATTTTTTAAAATTTTCACAGTCTCTCATCTTATTCCATGTCCTATAGTGTGATTTTCTCATTTTTCGACTTTTTCAGGGTTTCTCACCATATTGCAGGTACTACAAGTTTGATTTTCTTATTTTTCAAATGTTTCAGGGTTTCTCACCATATTCCAGGTCCTACTGTGTGATTTTCTCACGTTAAGACTTTTTCAGTATTTCTCACCATATTCTAGGTACTACAGTGTGATTTATTCATTTTTTTACTTTTTCAGGTTTTCTCATCATATTCCAAGTCCTAGAGTGTGATTTTCTCTTTTTTGGACTTTTTCAGGGTTTCTCACCATATTGTAGGTCCTACAAGTGTGAATTTCTTATTTTTCGACTTTTTCAGAGTTTCTCACCATATTCCAGGTCCTACTGCGTGATTTTCTCATTTTTCGACTTTTTCAGGGTTTCTCACCATATTCCAGGTACTACTGCGTGATTTTCTCATGTTTTTGACTATTTCAGAGTTTATCACCATATTCCAGGTCCTACTGTGTGATTTTCTCATTTTAATACTTTTTTAGTGTTTCTCACCATATTCCAGGTACTACAGTGTGATATTCTCATTTTTTGACTTTTTCAGTGTTTCTCACCATATTCCAAGTCCTACAGTGTGATTTTCTCTTTTTTAAAACTTTTTCAGGGTTTCTTACCGTACTCCAGGTTCTACATTGTCATTTTCTCATTTTTCGAATATTTCAGGTTTTCTCAACATATACCAGGTCCTACACTGTCATTTTCTAATTTGCGACTTTTTCAGAGTTTCTCACCATATTCCATGTACTACAGTGTGATTTTTCTCATTTTTTGACTTTTTCAGGGTTTTTCACCATATTCCAAGTCCTACAGGGTGATTTTCTCATTTTTTGACATTTTCAGGGTTTCTCACCATATTCCAAGTCCTACAGTGTGATTTTCTCATTTTTTGACTTTTTCAGGTTTTCTCATCATATTCCAAGTCCTAGGGTGTGATTTTTCTCCTTTTTCGACTTTTTCATGTTTTCTCACCATATTCCAGGTCCTACAGTGTGATTTTTCTCATTTTTTGACTTTTCAGGGTTTCTCACCATATTCCAGCTCCTACAGTGTGATTTTCTCATTTTTTCGATTTTTTTCATGTTTTCTCATCATATTCCAAGTCCTACAGTGTGATTTTCTCATTTTTTGACTTTTTCAGAATTTCTCACCCTATTGCAGATCCTACAGTGTGATTTTCTCATTTTTCGACTTTTTCAGGGTTTCTCACCATATTGCAGGTACTACAAGTTTGATTTTCTTAGTTTTCGACTGTTTCAGGGTTTCTCACCATATTCCAAGTCCTACTGTGTGATTTTCTCATTTTTAGACTTTTTCAGTGTTTTCTCACAATATTCAAGGTACTACAGTGTGATTTTCACATTTTTTGAGTTTTTCAGGTTTTCTCATCATATTCCAAATCCTACAGTGTGATTTTCTTTTTCCGACTTTTAAAGGGTTTCTTACCATATTCCATGTCCTACTCTGTAATTTTCTC